>NC_134486.1:305260546-305393046 GCF_040206685.1 Ascaphus truei | reverse complement strand
CAACCTCTCTCCCCCTCTACACACACACAAACTCTCTCTCCCCCCCCCCCCCCCTATACACACACTCACACACTCTCTCTCCGGAGGATCTGTCGGCAGGAACACTCAAGGACCAGTGTCGACCATCTTGCTCCTGACTCTTCCTGTGGCTGTTGGCCGCATTCGTGGGGGGAAGGGGGAAGGGGGAGGGGGAAGCCCCCCTCACACACAGTGGAGTAAGGGGAAGCGCCAAAACTCAGCTCTCCAACCTCCCCACTCGTTCGTGCCGTCAGCTTCCCCCTCACAGCCCGCCTGCATCGAGCGGACAAGCATGAGAACGGGAACCACCACCCCATCCACGTGCACAGCCGTGCAACACAACCTCTCCCCCCCGCACCCATCTCCCGCATCCAGGTGGTGTGCCATGGGAGGTAAGGGAGTGCCAAGCGGCAGGAGGCAAGGGAGCGGTGGGAGGCAATGGAGTGGCAAGGGAACAGTCTCTCTCCCCCTCTCCTCCTCACCGTGGATGCAGCCACGATGAGAGGTGCTAGCAGCCGCCACAGGGGCTAAATATAAAGTAACACACCGGGACAAGGGGCGAGGCATGAGGGTATGAGAGACATGGGGGGAGGCAGGAGAGAGTACTTACCTCTGTGCAGAAAAGGTGGCGGAAACCACAGGGCAGCAAGCGGGGATCGGGGGCAGGGGGGGAGTAGATCAGGGGCAGGAGGGGGAGGAGATCAGGAGGGGGAGGATATCGGGGGAAGGGGCTAACCAGCGCTGCCTGCTGGCCCTCTTCCCCGCGTTAACCCAATCAGGGAGGGGGATTATTTATTTAAAAAAAACAAACAAATTGGCACGAGCAGGGGGATGTGTCTCACGCGTACATAATTTCTTAAATCTATCACCTCCCAATATAGTAGAAGGAATGGAATACGAAGTAAAGAATACGAAGAGGTGAGTTTGTGGCTGACATTACTGACATTACTGCACGAACGGATAGAGTAATAGAGAATGTATTAACACTGCTCACCTTGATATTCAAATGCTATAGATAAAAAGTGGTGCATGGGAATATGTAACAAGTGGATAGGATTGGTCAGAGATGACCAACAGAAAGGAATCCCATAAGTTTGCACTCAACTGAAATATAACTCTGAGTATAGATATATATTAAACCATATGGGTACCAGGAGGTTTAAAACACAAAACAAAAAATTATTTATTAAATACTATATAAGTACACATCTAACCAAATTTTTTCGAACGGAGAGAGTACCTTGGAGCTGTTGCTATTTTGCTTGGGACTGCTGTCGCTTCCCCATAGTCAGGTAAAAATTGTCTACAAAAAATAGTCATGCCCAGGAGCCGCACAACTAGTGGACCGTAATAGAGACATGTGTGTTCCTGATACTTTGTACCCTAGTAGGTATGATGGCACGGGCATTGTGTGAGATCAAATATCACAAATAAATTACCTGAGCTTTGTCTATCAGCAGTTTATCCTTGTTAACCTTGTGGCCCTGTGTTGCCAATGCATACAAACGAAAACTCAGATTTTATATATATGTATGTATATGTATGTATGTATGTATATGCATGTATGTGTATGTATGTACTCTATGTTCTGTATGTACTGTATGTACTGTATGTATGTTATGTTATGTTATGGTGGGTAAAAAAAGGGACAAAAACCCTCCACAGTAAAGCATAAAGCAACAGTAAATATTACTGTATGTTCGTTTGCATGTCTTAGACAGGTTCGCAACCCTGTCTCTCCCCATTATCGCCCAGCACACAGCGTTTCCACTGCAGCAAGGGATTTGGGAAATGACATGCAAATGAGCACACAGTGCCACCTTTTGTCTCAAGCTCGTATTACACAAGCAAATCCTCAAGCCAATTCATACTGTTTTAAACACAGCTTTTAGACAAAGGCTGGGATTAGATGCAAAGCCAGTAAACCCACTCACAGACATTATACAAACAACAATGATAACCCTTAACAAGCGCTAATCTACAATGTGCAATTAAATCACAATAATGTGAAAAAGCAATAAGTGATAAGAATGTGAACACTCAATACAAGTGAACACCACTTCTAAGTGGTGTATAAGCTGCCAAGGGAACTAATAAACAGATTTTCCCAACCTGTGAAACAAATGCAAATACAAAATAAAAGTCCCGGCGCTATAAATATCCAAGATACCGTGATCCAAATGAAAGTCCCAGATGAAGGTTTCTGATGGATGGTATAGGATTATACACAGAGTCCCAGGGTGTGGTTAAGTCCCTTTAGCGATGTCCGCAGTGATTCTGGGGAAACAGAAGAGATACACACCAATTGCGCAGTATGCGACTACTCTTGACCCCACTCAGAACCAACGGACAAAGAAACCCTACTTACAAGATGTTAAATTGTATATTCAAGGGAGAGAATCTGTAACTGTGTCTTTACTCCGCCTCAGTAGTTCACGGATCCCACGTGACCGGCAGCAGTGATTTCCTATTCCATGCAGCAAACAGCACTCACAGGGGACGCAAGCAAGGCATGTCCATGCAGGAACAGAGAGATGACACAATGGTGTAATACGTACACACTTTAATAAAAAACTTTAAAAACACAATTCACCCTCACTTACAATATAAGGGGGATGACAATAAGACTCACGAATGCCGTCCGCGACTTGTCTACAATCTGATGCACACTTGGGAGCCCTCCTGAATGGCGTTCTCTGCAACTCCCAACCGATGACGTCAGCGGCAGGACGGTGCAGGGCGCTCTCACAGCATCAGTGGACTATGGTGGCTGGACCGGCTCAAACACTAAGCTCCTCCTCCCTACGCGTTTCGTGACTCTGCGTCACTTCCTCAGGGGATAGGGGAGCTTAGTGGGAGCAGTGTTTAAATACCCTTTCACAACAAGAAAGTCCACCCACAAAGGGGAGGTTCTGGACTTGATGACAATGGATATTGGTGTTAAGCAATTAGCAGCGATCTGTACCTACTAGAAATGGCTGCTGGGATCAATTGCATTGTGGTGAACATGCTAATCATGCAAACATACATATTGTCATTGCATATATTTAAAACATATTGATTGTATAATTGCATTGTGGATGATATACTGATTGTAACACAAACATACATATTGTTGTATACCTGTTTAACATCCATCATAGGTATAACACAACGCATATACTGTTCTCACCTTGTTTAGAAATGGATAAGATGAAAAATAAAACTGATTAAAAATAAGAATTCTACGTGTCCTTTAAAAAAGCTGCCAAATCGAAATCAATATTTAAACCTAGGGGAGACAGAGTCCTAAGTGTGTAAATCCAGTAACTTTCCCTTCTGGAAACTAGATTTAATCTGTCTCCCCCACGCCAAGTTTCGATTTGGCAGCTTTTTTAAAGGACACGTAGAATTCTTATTTTTAATCAGTTTTATTTTTCATCTTATCCATTTCTAAACAAGGTGTTCACCACAATGCAATTGATCCCAGCAGCCATTTCTAGTAGGTACAGATCGCTGCTAATTGCTTAACACCAATATCCATTGTCATCAAGTCCAGAACCTCCCCTTTGTGGGTGGACTTTCTTGTTGTGAAAGGGTATTTAAACACTGCTCCCACTAAGCTCCCCTATCCCCTGAGGAAGTGACGCAGAGTCACGAAACGCGTAGGGAGGAGGAGCTTAGTGTTTGAGCCGGTCCAGCCACCATAGTCCACTGATGCTGTGAGAGCGCCCTGCACCGTCCTGCCGCTGACGTCATCGGTTGGGAGTTGCAGAGAACGCCATTCAGGAGGGCTCCCAAGTGTGCATCAGATTGTAGACAAGTCGCGGACGGCATTCGTGAGTCTTATTGTCATCCCCCTTATATTGTAAGTGAGGGTGAATTGTGTTTTAAAGTTTTTTATTAAAGTGTGTACGTATTACACCATTGTGTCATCTCTCTGTTCCTGCATGGACATGCCTTGCTTGCGTCCCCTGTGAGTGCTGTTTGCTGCATGGAATAGGAAATCACTGCTGCCGGTCACGTGGGATCCGTGAACTACTGAGGCGGAGTAAAGACACAGTTACAGATTCTCTCCCTTGAATATACAATTTAACATCTTGTAAGTAGGGTTTCTTTGTCCGTTGGTTCTGAGTGGGGTCAAGAGTAGTCGCATACTGCGCAATTGGTGTGTATCTCTTCTGTTTCCCCACTCACAGACATGTTTCAACCTTGATGGGTATCATCAGTGTGAGGTTGGTTACTGGCTATGCTGGTTGAGACTAGACTAGGTATTCACCACAATTATTAAGGTTATGGTGGGTAAAAAAAGTGACAAAAACCCTCCACAGTAAAGCATAATGCAACTGTAAATATTACTGTATGTTCGCTTGCATGTCTTAGACAGGTCTAAGACATGCAAACGAACATACAGTAATATTTACAGTTACTATATATATATATATATATATATATATATATATATATATATATATATATATATATCTGTGTCAATAAGAGTGCTACTGAGCGTGGCCAATGTATTCATCCTGCCAATAATTCAGAGTGAATCCCAAAGTAAAGAAGATTAATCAGAGCACTACGGGTTTTCTTTATGCAAGATTTATTGTGCCGAATTGAAATACAACGTTATGGCCTGTAGCTGGCCTTTAACATCAATCAGTACAATCTCACATTCACTTATGATTTTGATATGCAACACATTGCTTATTTGGACATACAGTAATGTTTTATATAGATGTCAACAAAATCATTCAAACAGACGTCCATAGGAAGCCCAAATCGCGGAATGCGTTTTTGATGGCAAGTAGCAATCATTCGAGGCCCCTGAAAAGGGGGATTCTAAAGGGGCAATTTTTAAGACTTAGAAGACTCTGCTCCACGGAGGAATCCTTTGATATTCAGGCGGAGGATTTGGTCAATAGATTTTTAAAAAGAGGATATAACAAGTTTGATATTGTTGAATCTCTTGATACAGTTAAAACTCTTGAACGCACTAGTCTCTTTATTGATAAAAAGAATTACAAATATAAAGGGAATAGAAAGAACATGACCAAAGAAATGGAGAATAGGGTACCCTTCTTTATTACACAACAGTGTAAACAGTCAGATTCCATTAGAGGTATTATTCACAAACACTGGCACACCCTCAAATTGGATAAAGATTTGCATCATGTGGTCAAAGATGGACCGAAATTCGTTTTCAAAAAAGCTAAATCTTTGGCAGGTTTTTTGTCACCACGTTTATTCCGTTCAAATCTTCCACAACATATCTCTAATATACCAAAAGGTTTTTATAAATGTGCTCATTGTGTCATCTGCAAATATGCCATTCCATTGAAAAGCATCCAAACATGTAAACCTAAAAGGAATATCAAAGTGTCTACATTTATTAACTGTAACTCGAATTTTATTGTGTACATACTGAACTGTGGTTGTGGTAAACGCTACATTGGACGTACCATTAGACCTCTAAAAGTTAGGATTATGGAGCACGTTAGAGCCATAAAAAATCGTACCATTACACACCCAGTGTCACGTCATTTTGCACATTGTGCACAGGGGGGCAACCAGAACTTCACTTTCTCGGCTATTGAGCATGTTCCTCCACCCATCAGGGGAGGTGACAGACTGAACATGCTCAATAGACGAGAGATGTTCTGGATCTTTAGCATGGATTCCTTACACCCGAATGGGATTAATCAAGATTGGGAATTAATACACTTTTTATAATTTCATTTTTTAGATCAATCTTTATCCTTATGTCTTTATTTAGATTTGTATTCATACTTTAAGTTATACTAGGGGTGATTCTTTTATTTATTTTTTCATTATTTATGGGTTATTTGGCTTGTTATATTATTATTAAGGTGTTGTATTTTATACATCCTTAATATATATCATTTTTTGGATTATTTTTTATATATTCATATATTTGGGTTCTGGATGTGTTTGATGTATTAGCTGTGATGTATTTTTTATTCTAATGGTATATCTAATTGCAGTTTATTTACATATATATAGTATTCATGTTTTTTGTACTATTTCATATATATATACAGATGTATCTCTTTAAATAATATGGTTAGCTATCCATTATTTAGTTTTATTATAAGATTAGTTATCCTTTTTTATTTAGTTAATAGGTTGTTTATATCATTACATATTATTGAGTTAACTGCTATAAGATGTGCAACTGAGGATATGAGTTAGGGTTTATGTGTGGGTATTAGTATTTATGTTCCCACTTATCAAATTTAGAGTTCATTATAGTTAGATTATCTTTTTTTTTTTATATTTTATTTTCTTTTTTTGTATAATATATTGTTTTTTTGTTTCATTTAGTGCTTTGTTTAATATATCTATTAATCTTCTGTTATTCTGTTCATTGCATCTGTTTAAAAATATCGTTTCAGTATCAAGCTGTACATTTGCTTTCTACATCCGCCTTTGCCTTTTCAAAACGGAGGTATTTCTACCCTTTGAGGCCACCGTAGTACATACGGGGACTCAGCTTCAGCCAGATTCTGTCTGACTGAATTTTGGCGCGAAAGCACTTCCGCATTGACTAGTACATAAGGGGGATCAGTGGGGACATAGGTTGCTCTTTGATAAAGCGCTATTCAGCGCGAAATGCATTAGAGGACCCTTTTTATGTAGCTTTTGCTACCATGCATCTTCATTAAAGCATTTTTAATTTTCAAACTGCCTCCAGCCCCTACTTTTTTCAGTTGTGCTCCTCCACTTTAAGTGGGGGGAGCCTGGGGGGAGTAAGGAGGTTCCTCACCACTCCGCTGGCGTGCAAAGGGTTTCTCTTCATCTGGAACATGGTCAGGTACCATCTGTGCTTCACTGGACATCACAATGGGGCTGACTGTTCTCTTCGCCTGGACGATAGGGCGGTAGGTACGGGTCCACTTGCACCACTGGACAGCTACCTTCTAAGGAGGACACCTCTGCCAGGACGCGATGCCGAGTGGAGCCATTAGCCCTGGTGGCCAGCCTTAAGGAGCTATCGTGCTCTGCGGTCACCTGGAGGCTCACACCCAACACCCCTGGGGCTGTCAACTCACCCTTGTCGTCGTCAGCAGGTACTGATCCCAAGCCTGGGGACCGATGGTACCACTGTGGTAGGCCGGACTGGCCGTTGTAGGGCACACGGGCCCATATCAGGATCCGTAGCAGATGGGATAATTGTCTCTTTATCTCCAGCTTCACTGGTGTGGTCCGCCGGCGGGCGCATCACCACAGCTGGTTGTTGGTCGCTGGAATCACTAAGAGAGGATGGGGGTATAGACACCTTACCCTGTGATTCCAGAATCTGCTGGTCTGGGCTCTGTGGTTCCTGCTCGGGAACCAGGTCTGGAACCAACATCTGGGGCTCCAACATCGGTAGCTCGACCGCTGGCGGGCTCCGGCTCAGGACCGGAATCTAGAATGTCCATTTGGGCACACGGGCCCTCCACAACCTCTACAGCTGAGGTAGGTGGACTAGCAGCGGCGTTGACCACCGGGGTAGAGACATCAGGCGCCTCTTTCTCCACAGGTTCCGCCATCAGAGGTTTTTGCTCTTCTTTCTCGGCTGCTTCCGTAGGCTGGGGTATAATAGGCTTCAAGACACATGCACCGCAGCAGTCACATTCGGGCTCCACGCCAGGGCGCCTCTAGAACAGTCACAGGTGGGGCTTAAAACACTGTATACACGGTTCTCCCTCCACCTCGGTTATCTTGAAGTCTAGCGGTAACTGGGACAGGTCGTCTCCCTTGTCATAGGCTTCTTGCAGGCAGGGGCACATTAGCGCAAGAACATCTATTCCTGGCGCTCGCCAGGACACATACGCATTAGGGTGTACCCCCTGACAGTCTATCTCATCCTCAGAGGAAGGATAATCTGTTTCTGCAACAGTGTCCTCCTCCTCCTCCTCTGATGGTTCAGTAGGCTGCGGCAGCTTGGGAAGCAGGAACTGTACCCCGCTGCAGTCACAGCGGGGCCCACAGGTCAACTCACAACCTGGTAAATCACATTTGGAACAGGGACATCTGAGACACGGCCTCCCTTCCACTTTTACCGATAGGACCTCGGATGTTAACAGAGAGGGATGAAATTCCGCACCAGCAGGTATATCCAAGTCCTTTTGTAAGCATGGACACAAAAGAATGATTATGTTCACTCCTCTTATTCGCCACTCACCATTCAACTGAGGGTGTGATCTACGGCAGGGTTTCCCAAACTTTTTTTCCGTGACCCGGTTATTTTTTAACTTCTTTTTCGTGACCCACTAAAAAAAATTCGCCTATGCTGGCCTATAGGGCCTGCACAGACACACACACAGCCACTGATATACACACACACACACACAGCCTCTGATACACACAGCCGCTGATACAAACACACAGCCACTGATATACACACACACACATACAAACTGATACAAACACACAGCCACTGATATACACACACACTGACACACGCAGCCACTGACACACGCAGCCACTGACACACACACTGATACACACACAGAGCCACTGATGCACACACACGCAGCCACTGACACACACCCAGCCACTGACACACACGCAGCCACCCAGACCCTGCTACACACACACACTGATACACACACACTGATACACACACAGAGACATACATACAAACACACACACACACACACACACACACACACACACACACACACACACACACACACACACACACACACACACACACACACTGATACACACACTGATACACACACAGACACTAATACACACAGACACAGATTCACACATAGACACACACACTGATACAGATACACACACACAGAGACACTGATACACACACACACACACTCGCTCTCCCCTATACGCACACAGACACAAACAGTGAATTACAGGCAGCGACGGATGTGAGTGACTGGAGGGGGGGCCAGGGACACGTAGGTGGGTGGGAGGGAGGGGGCCAGGGACACTTGGGTGGGTGGGAGGGAGGGGGCCAGGGACACTTGGGTTGGGTGGGAGGGGGCCAGGGACACTTGGGATTGGGAGGGAGGGGGCCAGGGACACTTGGTTATAGGGGTCCAGGGACACTTGGGTGGGTGGGTGGGAGGGAGGGGTCCAGGGACACTTGGGTGGGTGGGCGCGGGAGGTGTCCAGGGACACTTGGGTTAGGAGTCCAGGGACACTTGGGTGGGTGGGTGGGAGGGAGGGGTCCAGGGACACTTGGGTTTAGGGGGCCAGGGACACTTGGGTGGGAGGGAGGGGGCCAGGGACACTTGGTTGGGTGGGAGGGAGGGACACATGGGGGCCAGGGACACTTGGGTTAGGGAGGGTGCCAGGGACACTTGGGTGGGTGGGAGGGAGGGGGCCAGGGACACTTTCTGGGACACTTGGGTGGGTGGGAGGGGGCCAGGGACACTTGGGTTAGGGAGGGGGCCAGGGACACTTGGGTGGGTGGGAGGGAGGGGGCCAGGAACACTTGGGTTAGGGGGCCAGGGACACTTCCTGGGAGGGAGGGAGGGGGCCAGGGACACTTGGGTGGGTGGGAGGGGGGGGGCAGGGACACTTGGGTGGGTGGGAGGGGGCGGGCTAGGGACACTTGGGTGGGAGGGGGCCAGGGACACTTGGGTGGGTGGGGTCCAGGGACACTTTGGTTAGGGGGCCAGGGACACTTGGGTGGGTGGGAGGGGAGGGCAGGGACACTTTGGGCCAGGGACACTTGGTTGGTTGGGAGGGGGCCAGGGACACTTGGGATTGGGAGGGAGGGCGCCAGGGACACTTGGGTTGGGTGGGAGGGGGCCAGGGATACTTGGGTTAGGGGTCCAGGGACACTTTTTGGGAGGGGTCCAGGGACACTTGGGTGGGTGGGCACGGGAGGTGTCCAGGGACACTTGGGTTAGGAGTCCAGGGACACTTGGGTGGGTGGGTGGGTGGGAGGGAGGGGTCCAGGGACACTTGCGTGGGTGGGAGGGAGGGGGCCAGGGACACTTGGGTGGGTGGGAGGGAGGGGGCTAGGGACACTTGGTTTTTACACTTGGGTGGGTGGGAGGAGGGGGCCAGGGACACTTGGGTATGGGAGGGAGGGGGCCAGGGACACTTGGGTGGGTGGGAGGGAGGGAGCCAGGGACACTTTCTGGGACACTTTAGGGGGCCAGGGACACTTGGGTTAGGGAGGGGGCCAGGGACACTTGGGTGGGTGGGAGGGGGGGGCAGGGACACTTGGGTGGGTGGGAGGGGGGTCAGGGACACTTTCTGGGACACTTGGGTGGGTGGGAGGGAGGGGGCCAGGGACACTTGGGTATGGGAGGGAGGGGGCCAGGGACACTTGGGTGGGTGGGAGGGAGGGAGCCAGGGACACTTTCTGGGACACTTTAGGGGGCCAGGGACACTTGGGTTAGGGAGGGGGCCAGGGACACTTGGGTGGGTGGGAGGGGGGGGCAGGGACACTTGGGTGGGTGGGAGGGGGGTCAGGGACACTTTCTGGGACACTTGGGTGGGTGGGAGGGAGGGGGGCCAGGGACACTTGGGTTAGGGAGGGGGCCAGGGACACTTGGGTGGGTGGGAGGGGGGGGCAGGGACACTTGGGTGGGTGGGAGGGGGGGGGCTAGGGACACTTGGGTGGGAGGGGGCCAGGGACACTTGGGTGGGAGGGGGGCCAGGGGACACTTGGATGGGTGGGGTCCAGGGACACTTTGGTTAGGGGGCCAGGGACACTTGGGTGGGAGGGGGAGGGCCAGGGACACTTTGGACCAAGGACACTTGGGTTGGGTGGGAGGGGGCCAGGGACACTTGGGATTGGGAGGGAGGGGGCCAGGGACACTTGGGTTTGGGAGGGGGCCAGGGATACTTGGGTGGGAGGGGGCCAGGGACACTTGGGTGGGTGGGGTCCAGGGACACTTTGGTTAGGGGGCCAGGGACACTTGGGTGGGAGGGCGAGGGCCAGGGACACTTTGGGCCAGGGACACTTGGGTTGGGTGGGAGGGGGCCAGGGGCACTTGGGATTGGGAGGGAGGGGGCCAGGGACACTTGGGTTTGGGAGGGGGCCAGGGATACTTGGGTTAGGGGTCCAGGGACACTTTTTGGGAGGGGTCCAGGGACACTTGGGTGGGTGGGTGGGTGCGCGGGAGGTGTCCAGGGACACTTGGGTTAGGGGTCCAGGGACACTTGGGTAGGGGTCCAGGGACACTTGGGTGGGTGGGTTAGGGGGCCAGGGACACTTGCATGGGTGGGAGGGAGGGGGCCAGGGACACTTGGGTGGGTGGGAAGGAGGGGGGCAGGGACACTTGGTTGGGTGGGAGGGAGGGACACTTGAGTGGGTGGGAGGGAGGGGGCCAGGGACACTTGGGTGGGTGGGTGGTTGGTTTGGGGTTTGGGAGCAAGGACACTTGGGTGGGTGGGAGGTGGCCAGGGACACTTTCTGGGACACTTGGGTGGGTGGGAGGGAGGGGCCAGGGACACTTGGGTTAGGGAGGGGGCCAGGGACACTTGGGTGGGTGGAGGGAGGGGCCAGGGACACTTGGGTTAGGAGGGGCGGCAAGAGGGGGGACACTTCCTGGGAGGGAGGGAGGGAGGGGGCCAGGGACACTTGGGTGGGTGGGAGGGGGGGCCAGGGACACTTGGGTGGGTGGGAGGGGGGGCCAGGGACACTTGGGTGGGTGGGAGGGGGGGATCGGGACAATTGGTTGGGAGGGGGCCAGGGACACTTGGGTGGGGTCCAGGGACACTTTGGGTTAGGGGGCCAGGGACACTTGGGTGGGTGGTAGGGGGGGGGGCAGGGACACTTGGGTGGGTGGGAGGGGGGGCCAGGGACACTTGGGTTGGTGGGTGGGAGGGGGGGCCAGGGACACTTGGGTGGGTGGGAGGGGGGGGGCAGGGACACTTGGGTGGGTGGGAGGGGGGGGACAGGGACACGTGGGTGGGAGGCAGTGACTGGGTGGGGTGACTTACCTTGCCGCCGGACGCTTTCCCCTGCTGCCCCCGATATCCCCTGCTGCCCGGGACGGGAGGTGGGATTAGGGGCACGGGAGGTGGGCTCGGGAGGGGGGTGCCACGGGAGGTGAGCTCGGGAAGCTGGCCGCGGGGGGGAAGAGGGCCGCAGTAGGAGCTTTGTACTTCCACCCTCCCCCATGTAACGTGCGGGCCGCAGAGGAGCTGGTACTTCCTCCTATGTCCCACGTTGGGAGCGGGGGGGGAGGAAGGGAGCGGGCCCTGCTTGCCCTGCGCAAGCGTGCAGGACCGCGGGGGGAATCGCCGCCATTGTTTTTTAACTTGAGTGGGGGGGATGGGAGAACCACGCACGGCCAGCCTCGCTGCGACCAGCAATTTTGGTGCCGTGGCCCGGTGCCGGGTCGCGACCCACCATTTGGGAAACGCTGATCTACGGCATCCGTTACTTCTCATATGGTAAACAGAAGTGGCTGATTGCTGCTCAAGGCGCTCTCTCCCCCCTGGTGGACTCTAGAGGAGGGGCGCTTTCTATCAAGGAGTGATTCTGGCTCAGCACTGCGTCACTCATTTGACGGGGGTGGGGCTTAGGTTTTCCCGCCAATCCCGGACAGATGTTTGCAACATTTTGCGCGCGGCCAGGAAGTCAGCACGCGGCCTCTTCCGCCTTGAGGACTTCCCATGGCAAAACAAAAATAGCACAATTAAGAAAAAAATGGAACAGGGCACCCCAGGTCTGATCTCAGCAGCGCCTCCAAATTTAGCCCTCTTCCCCCCCCTAAGTGAGATTGTGGTGGGTAGTTGTATCTGACTACTTCTCAGTGTGGTGCGGTACCTGTTTGGCAACCAGGAGAGCTGAGCTTACACCACGGGGAACCTGGGGTATATACTTACACTCGGTGCAGCGCCTCCACCTGCAATGGTTCCCCAGCAGAACGGGAATAGTTCCTCACAGGACACATGTAAATAATCAGCACACTATGTATAATAACCAACACCTTTACTGGTGAACATAGGAACCATATAGCATCAACAGAATAATGGGTGTCCCTCTCTAGAGGAGACACTGACTATTTCATCTCGCAGGACACTCCCCCTACACCGGGTGATCCCACCCCGTGTCCAATAATCCCCACACAATGTCCCGCACTCTTTCAGAGAGAGGATATGTGTGACTGCACAGTCACTGATGAAACTAATAGGATCGTTGGTGCACTTATTGATAAGGGGGGTTACCTGCCGAGCACTCCAATGCTCGGGCCTGCAACGGGCTTCACAAAGGATCAGACGAGTTCCTTCACAACATCCAGGATCCACCGTCCAGGATGGCCTCTGCAACCACAACGAAGATCTGCGCCCAACCTTCTGAACGGGATGCGCAGCGTCTGCTGAGACCCTAACTGACTCTAAGTGTGAACTACGGTGATGCTCGCTGTACTATAGGCTGTCCCTTCAGCACAGCAACCTTGAATGACTTCAGGGGAAAACTCCTTGGGGCCTACGGGGTAGCCTATCCTATGCAGGTGGGTCCCTGACCCCCTGCAACCGCACTACCTCTTCCCATACCACCCGAGTCCCCTCTGCTTCACTCCTACCTAACCCTTCCTCCACCCCTGCAGCAACGTACTGCAACCTTACACGGTGCCCTCTTGTCAGCCTTCACAGCACTGACCGCTGTGACCTGACAAGAATGCACACCACGAACCTAAGCGCAGGGTCCCTAACTTTGGACCTTACCTGGTGCAGGAGCTTCACTTGCTCCCTACACCCTTCCTTCCCCTTCCTGCTCCCAGCTCCAACTGCCGTTCTCAGCACGCGAAATGTATCTTTACCACTCAGTGCAGGGAATCCTTGGCCCTTACTGGCCACTATGAGGCACCTAGTGTGCTTGGCCCTAAGCCTCATGGGAGTTGTAGTCCCGTGGAGGCTGCAAACACATTGGGGCCGCGTGTGCGCTTTCTCTGCGCATGCGCGAACACCTAATGGCCGCCGCAACCTTTCCCTGGCTGTTCCTGCACTCGTGCGATCTCTCCCTGGCTCCTGTGAGCTTTCTGCGCATGCGTGATCACTGCGCATGCACGAGTATTTGCAATGGCGGCCCCCGCTAGCCGGGTGCGCCGCCGAGACTCCCAGCGCTCCCTGCACTGGCTCGTGTTTACCGGCGGGTCCGTCCCTGCCTCCGGTGGCACCCGCGACCGCTCGGCACGTCGGGGAGGGGGGTCTCCGGAGCATGGAGGGCACCGGGGCTACATGTAGTAAATATCTTTTTTTAAGGCTGCTGTTTAACGGCATACATACTACAGTACAAATAATGATATTTTAATATTAATATGGTTTTACACATATAAATTTGTAATGTACTGTGGCTGTTATAGGGTTCACTCTAAGATAATACAACTTTTCTTAAGTGAGAGAAAAAAAAATATTTGACACCATACTGTACATTCAGTATATTAATACTTTCAAGCTTGTTCTCTCCCTAAAGAATGTTTTTAAACAATACATGCAATGTTGCATTCACAATGATTTATTTGCTAAACCACATGTTCTTATGGTAAACGCATACTGTACTGTATGTTTGTTCCAGGGAGATGGGTACATACTGTACATTGTGTGCTTTACATACTGCACATACTTTAAGTGTTACACCGTGAGAAGCCTTTATTCATGTCATTGCTCATTGCACAGTAATCTATGCCAGTGTATCAGCACACCTTTTAACAATTTCCTTATTGACTTAATTTTTTTTCAGTATACAGTACACCTAAAAACCATCCAACCCAAGGTCCCGCCCCCTCCATCATTGAAATTGTAAAATAAAAGGTCTGCTCTTGTACATTTTGGCATTTAAATAACATTAACTATGTTAAATATCTTGGAAACATTAATTTGGCGTACTATTATGTTTGTGTCGAGGAGAGGTAGAGTTCCAGTATGTGGGACAAATTAATCAATATCCATTAGAGAACTCAATCGTTAATGACACAGTAAGAGATTTTACCTAACATGTTGACTCAAACAGTGGGGTATTGGTGCAAACAAAGAATAAAAACAAATGAGTGCTCAGCACCATTACATTAATATTCTACACTCTCACAACTTCCAATTAAACACATTCAATGCCCAATACAAAAAAAACACAGGTAGTAAAATATATATATACTAGCTGAGAGCCCCGGCGTTGCCCGGGATGTGAAGTGTGAATAAGTATGTGTAAATGTTGTATTGTAAAATTGTAAGCTAATGTGAATGTTATGTAATATTTGTGAAACGTGTATTTGTAAAACAACAACAGTAGAAAGCACATGTATATGAGGGCAATTTTGGTAAGTGTATGTTAGTTGTTACGGTTGTTAGTTGTGAAAATGTTAGTGTTGGAAAGTGTTGGTGAAAGATGGTTATGCCCCTGCGCTCCAAGTCACCCCCCTCCGCACATGCCCCCCTCCGCACATGCGGGGGGTGGGGGGGTGTGTGGGGGGTGTGTGGGGGGTGTGTGGGGGGTGGAGGGGGGGGGTGGGGAGGGGTGGGGGGGGATCAGACAGCGCTGCTGGTAAGACTGGTACCTGATTGTGCAGTTCTGTCGTGGTAGCAGGCGGTCAGGGTTTTCTGGGTTGAGAGCAGTGAGGGTTAGGTGCAAATCTCTCAGAGCAGTGAGGGTTAGGTGCTGGCAAGCGTTCCCAAAGCTCAGTGAGTGAGCGGTGGGAGAGTGTGTCAGTGGGGTGGGACAGTGTGGCAGTGGTGTTGGCCGCAGACCAATGAGAGTTGTGCGGGTGCGGACCGCAGACCAATGAGAGGTGTGTGGGGGCGGGCATGGCCTGAGGCGGAGTGACAGGCCAAAGGTGCAATCAGATTGTCCGTAGGGACACAGGAAGATGCAGACAGGCATACAGTGCTTTCACTAATATATAATAAGATTTATAAAGTGAGGTAAGAACATATTCTGCAGGTACTTTAACTATAACGTAAATAACATTATAGGCGTAACATTATAGTAGCTGTACCTGTGCATGGGAACATTATAAGTTTAAACATGATACGGATTATAATGTATATTCCACCACATTCCCATATATACAGTAGATGTAACATCTGGGAAGGCCAGTCATTATGCAGAAAAGTCCAGTCAAGACCAAGAGATATCCTGTCAAGATACAGGAAAGTCCTGTCATCATGCAAAACAGTCTAGTCAAGATGAAGGCAAGTCCAAGCCAAAATGGAGTGACATTCCGCTAAACACTTTGTACATGCTTTTCTATCTAATGGAAAAAATTCCGCAGCACATTAATAAATAACTGCCACACAGTAATGCAGTAACACAACTGTTCTAGTTCTAAACAGTGAAATCTTACGAAATAATTATACATACTGGGTAATGCAGACAGAAAATCCCTAAACAAACCCTCTCAAATTAAAAAAAAACACCAGAAGGACTGGGAGAATAATAACACTGTGGAACAGGGGATACACAGACATCCACAATAGAGAATACACACAAATACACAATGCAAAAAACGGGCTATACAACACCATAAAGGTATTCATGACAACAAGTGAAAATGCACAGGAAAACAATGTCTAGATAATCCCCTCTAGCAATTATGTGGAGTGGGAGCGCAAGCATTTTCTCATTTTTCAAGCATTTTTCTCACCACTTGAGTATCTCTCCATCTTATCTTATTATTGGAGTAGTTCATTATCATCTTTCTCCTCCATTCCATAATTTCATAACCATTCGTATTATCATGGGTCTATGTTATGACTTTTAATAGGGTCAAACAAGCATACATTATGAGTCTTAAAATGTCTCTTAAAGTTATAGAATATATTACAATTTTTCTTAAAATGAATTTTCGATTCCAGGTTGTATATATACACAGATGTAGTTGTCTCTCGACCATTGTCACATATATCGTAATACAATAGACTGTTTATTATAATTTCTCCAGCTTAATATGGATATTAATATACTGTATGTCTACATGGGGTATGGGTTTCTGGCGCTTATTAAGCATTACAATATAATCATTATTTTTCATAATGTGTTTGACTATATTACATTATATGGAGATGCATTAATATTAATATTTAATTTATTAGTTCTCAAAAAGTGATTTCTATCATTTTTGTTATGTTTATACAGGTTGTGTTATTTTGGATAACTGTTGTTTATATCGGTTATGGTTTTCTGGTTTTCATCATTTATAAAAAAATTACATTATTGTTTACAGTTTATATTATTGATTATATAACAACATATGGTGACGCATCAAAATGAATGCAACATTTTTTGTTGACAGATTTCTCTGATTAGTGGTTATTTGTAATTTATTGATATATACAGTACATTTAGAGGTGGATTATATAAATACAGATTTATATGGTTTACTTTATAATTTTCACATACTTTGATATTAGATCATTATTATCTATTGACATATATATATAAATAAATATATATATGTATATATATATATATATATATATATATATATATATATATATATATATATATATATATATATATATATATATATATATACACACACACATACACATACATACACACACACAACATTACCATTCTCTCGTCCGGTAAAGAAAGACTGCACTCGGTTCAGTAATCATGAAAATCTGTATTGGGCATCTGAATAGAAAAGATAAATCACCCAATCCGACGTTTTGGTCCTTGAATCGGACCTTTCTCAAGGGGGAGCACCCTCTTGAGAAAGGTCCTATTCCAGGACCGAAACGTCGGATTGGGTTATTTATCTTTTCTATTCAGATGCCCAATACAGATTTTCATGATTACTGAACAGAGTGCAGTCTTTCTTTACCGGACGAGAGAACGGTAATGTTGTATTTCTATTATTTGAGACTAGCACCTGTCTAGATGAACCAGTACATTGAGTGCAAGCTGTGATGTTTGTTTATATATATACACATATATATATATATATATACCATTCTCAAGTCCGGTAAAGGAAGACTGCACTCAGACCAGTATAGGCAAACAAGTCTGTATAAGGCCGCCCATTTCAACATTTCGGTTCCGGAGTGGAACCTTTCTCAAGGGGGGTGCCCTTGAGAAAGGTTCCACTCCGGAACCAAAACGTCGGATTGGACGGCCTGCTCATTTTGTATTGATGCCTAATACAGACTTGTTTGCCTAAACTGATCTGAGTGCAGTCTTCCTTTACCGGACGTGAGAATGGTAATGTTGTTCTATTATTATTATTAGAGACTGGCACCTGTTGATGTTTTTTAGTAGATTGAGTGCAAGCTGAAATTTGTTTCTTTATATATATATATATATATATATATATATATATATATATATATATATATATATATATATATATATATATATTTATTTATATATATATATATATATATATATATATATATATATATATATATATAATATTACTGTATGTTCATTTGCATGTCTTAGACAGGTCTGCAACCCTGTCTTTCCCCATTATCGCCCAGCATACAGCGCTTCCACTGCAGCAAGGGATTCTGGGAAATGACATGCAAATGAGCACTCAGTGCCACCTTTTGTCTCAAGCTCGTATTACACAAGCAAATCCTCAAGCCAATGCATGCTGTTATAAACACAGCTTTTAGACAGAGGCTGGGATGAGATGCAAAGCCATTAAACCAACTCACAGACATGTTTCAACCTTGATGGGTATCATCAGTGTGCGGTTGGTTGTAATGGCTAAGCTGGTTTGAGACTAGACTAGGTATGCAGACCTGTATAAGACATGCAAATGAACATACAGTAATATTTACAGTTGCTTTTTGCTTTACTGTGGAGGGTTTTTGTCACTTTTTTTATCCACCATAACCTTAATAATTGTGGTATATACATACATACATACATACATACATACATACATACATACATACATACATACATACATACATACATACATATATATATTTCTAATGTTTATATGTTCAATACTTTAGAGTTTCCTCATTCAAATTATGGAACCTATGCACAAAGCAGCGATAAGTCACTTATCGGCGCCTTATCGCCAAAAAAAGCCTACAGTGATTCAGAAAGCCCTTATATGTGGCATTAAGAGACCTTTTCACCATTTTTTTTTTGCAGAAAAAATAAATCACCAAATGAGCGCTGTTAAGCCTATCGCCAGGTTTTCATACAGTACTTGTGCTAATCTAGTAGCTTCGATTAGCTTATCGAGACTAATCGCCGCTCTAGAATTGAGATTTCCTCTCAAAATCGTCCCGCCAGGAAAAGTTGTCAAGAAGGTGGTGAGAAGCTGCTGATATGTGGCGAGACGGGACTTAGAAAAAATAATGCATTATTTTAGATTTATGTTTTAAGCATGGAGTCCATATGTAATGCTGTGCTCACCACAAATAAGACAAGACCCGTACTGAGATGGGAATTGGTAATAAACACCAGCCACAGGCACGGGGGCAACGTCTAGAGTGTAGGGTAGTCTTGGTGGCCGGGTCTGGGGTGCAGTGGTCAGGGTTGTCTTTATACTTGCTGGGGTCAGAGTAGGAGAGGTCCGGAACGTAGAAGGTACTATACCCCAGGTCGGGTTTGGAGAGAGTTGAATAGTCGAGGTGCAATGACGTGGTCGGGGTTGGAGGGTCAGAGATAGCCAAGTTCAGAATTCCAGAGAGACGGAAGGCCAAAGTAAAGCTGGGTAGGTACACAGGAGATCAATCTATAAAGCAAGGCAACGGAACAAGAACAAGGCAAGGTAGAAGAGGTAAACACAGAGTTACAAGAATCTATGCTCGGACAAAGTCCCAGTGGCACAACTGAGCATATGTAGGAAGGATGAGCCAATCCCCAAGTGGGGTGGAGTGGAGGCACGGCTTCTGTGGAAGCCTGAGATAGGCTGGGTCTGAGAAGCAGGTGCAGCTGTTAGAGCTGGAGATCCTTGTTGCCATGGAGCTTGGGAGCGTCGTGCACGTGTTACGTGCGCATGCTGCACACGTGTTATGTGCGCGTGCCGTGGACAAAGATCATGCAGAGCAATCCGGAGATGAAGCCTAAGTCCGCGGCATCAGGTGACGTCATCGCTGTGCGCTGCGCGAACCAGAGATGGAGTACAAAATATTTCCATTTGCTATTTACTGTGGAGGGTTTTTGTCACTTTTTTTACTCATCATAACTTAAGTAAGTGTGGTGAAACCTATCCCTGCTTCATCTTACACAAAGCCAGTGTACCCAATCCCACACTGAGGAGACCCATTAAGGTCAAAACAGCTGTCTGTGGGTGGGTTTACTGGCTATGCATCTTGACCCAGGCTGTGCTAAAAAGCTGTGAAATGCAGCAAGCTTAAGCTTATAGGGGACCATGTTAAATGGTTTTGAAGCAAAAGGTGTCACTGTGTGCTCATTTGCATGTCATTTCCCAGAATCCCTTGCTGCAGTGGAAGCGCTGGGTGAAAATGGTGAAAGGCAGGGTTGCAGACCTGTCTAAGACATGCAAATGAGCATACAGTAATATTTCCATTTGCCATATGCTTTACTGTGGAGTGTTTATGTTACTTTTTTTTTACCAACCATAACATAACATAACATAACATACATACAGTACATACAATACATACAGAACATAGAGTACATACATACACATACATGCATATACATACATACATATACATACATACATACATACATATATATAAAATCTGAGTTTTCGTTTGTATGCATTGGCAACACAGGGCCACAAGGTTAACAAGGATAAACTGCTGATAGACAAAGCTCAGGTAATTTATTTATGATATTTGATCTCACACAATGCCCGTGCCATCATACCTACTAGGGTACAAAGTATCAAGAACACACATGTCTCTATTACGGTCCACTAGTTGTGCGGCTCCTGGGCATGACTATTTTTTGTAGACAATTTTTAACTGACTATGGGGAAGCGACAGCAGTCTCAAGCAAAATAGCAACAGCTCCACGGTACTCTCTCCGTTCGTGCAGTAATGTCAGTAATGTCAGCCACAAACTCGCCTCTTCGTATTCTTTACTTCGTATTCCATTCCTTCTACTCTATTGGGAGGTGATAGATTTAAGAAAGTATGTACGCGTGAGACATATTGGATGTATGTACTAGGTAAATTGCATCCATGTGGATTGAATGATCATATTGATGTTAGCACTGTTGTTTAGTGTTATGGTACCAACATGTTTTGAGGTACGTCTCTGAGGTCTGATTTGGATGGGTATTCCTGTCCCCTCATTGATAGTTGTCTCATCTCAATTTGGTTGGTTTTACTATAGGTGCTCCTTTGGCCCATATAGACATAACAGGTGGAAAGTGCATTTATTATTAACATCATTATTATTAATTAATAGTATAGACACATTAGGTCTATGCCTATGATTACACATACTTTGACACAAAGGTTTTTTGTACATTTTTGGGGAGTTGTGGCCCCCATCGGTTCTGAGGTTTTTTTCTGTCTCTGATTCTGCTTTCTCCAGTCTATGATTATTCTAATGGTTATTAATGATATGTTATTTGTTATATTATTTGTTATATTATTTGGTATATTATGTGTTATATAATTTGCCTACGGCCACATGACCCTGAATGTGCCCGATCTTGTCTGATCTCAGAAGCTAAGCAGGGTCGGGCCTGGTTCATACTTGGATGGGAGACCGCCTGGGAATACCAGGTGCTGTAGGCTAAAAATGTTATTTTATCCCCTATATTATATATTTTATTGTTATTCCTTCCTTTCCATATTTCTCTTTCCCCTCCCCTTTTTCCTTCACCCCCCTTCCCTTTTTCCTTCCCTGTTCCATTTCCCACCTCCCTTCCCCCCTCTTTCCCCCCCGTTTTTTCATTTTACTTTCACAGCCCCCCTTTTTTTTATTCACAGGTCATGCATTTCTCTTATGGTTTATATTATGCTTGTGTGTTGCTCCAATGAGATTTTTCTGTGCTTATTTAAAGTGTTATTCTTTTACTTCTATATATAGTTTATTTTTGGATGTATCCAATATTTCATCTCTGTTCTTTAAAGATTTATTATTTGTATGTTGTTCATTCATCTAGCTATTCGTTTTTATTTGTTAGTAGGAATATGTTTAAACTGCTTACAAATAGGCTCTAGTGCTTTATGATTGTCATGTATAATGTTGTCCAGCAATGAAACAGGGTTAAATTTGGGAAATTGGAAGTACCCGCCCACCATCCGTACTGGCCAATCACAACAGTAAAGGTGATATAAAGGACACCCCTTTTGACCAATGAATTCAACCCCTGACGAAGTCCTTAGTGACGAAACGCGTAGGGCGTTTCCCAAAGAGGTGAATTTGTGGCTGACATTACTGCACAAACGGAGAGAGTACCTTGGAGCTGTTGCTATTTTGCTTGGGAATGCTGTCGCTTCCGGTTTTGCGGTTGCCTGCTGGTGAGCAGTGAGAACTGTGGGAGGTGTATCTGGAGGGAGTCTCTGACCGTGTTGCTGATTATTACATCATCTGGCTGCAGTGGCTCCAGTGCACCTTGCTGAACCAACGGATACACCAGAGGTGGCACCAACGGGACAGGCTGATACAGGTACATTCCCTTCACAGCTTCAAGGCGATTGAGTATATCTCATAAATGCTATTATTTTTACTCTGTTTGTGAGTGCGCTTTTTATATTTTACAATCCCATAAATACTGTTTTATACTTTATCACACTAGGAGTGCGCCTGTTTTTTCTTCTTGTTTTATGTATATATATATATATATATATATATATATATATATATATATATATATATATATATATATATATATATATATATATATATATATATATATATATATATATATATATATATATATATATATATATAAGACACACAGATGAAAAGAACATAGACAATCCCCTTAGTAGCACTCTAAATTACACCTAAACTAATCTATAAGATAAAGATGGTTAAAAGGAAACAGATGCTCCGCCAATTCAGAAAAAATGAACAAGATTTTATTGATTAAACAACAAGACACACTAACTTAAAAACATAAAAATACTATAGACAGCCTATGAAAATATATATGTATCAAAAATATAAAGAGAGGACTACTAATCAAACACTTTCAGTATTACAAAGAGAAAAAAAAAAAAAAAACTAAAATGTGTCTAAATAAAGTTTAAATAATGACAACAAAGTAGTTTAGTCTAACATAATAGGCAATACAAAATATATTCCCACTAACATATGCATGAAAGAATAATAAATCATTGCGTTGGAAAAAGTATATAGTCAATGACCCAGTATATAGCCAGGAAAAATTAGTATGTATACCAAAAACAGAGGGGAAAAAAAGAGATAAAGCAACCAGGGAAAAATAATATAACAATAATAATAGTTATACCCTGAACAGCATTTCCCCAAAATGAAATCAATGAGAACTGATGCAGCAAATAAAGAAAAATATGACTAATAAAGACATATTAGCAAACAGAGTCATACATATTGAAAACACCACAAAGTGCAGCACTGCAAGGACAGGTAATGCCCAAACAGTAGGAGGGTAATACTCAGCTGCAGCTAGATTGTGTAGAGTTTGTGTCCATATTGGTTGTACAGGATGTGTTTCCAAAGTCTGCTTATAACAGGAACAAAAAATAAAGTCCAAAATGCTGCATCAGATCCATCATAAGTCACTCAGAATAGAAGATTACATAAAGGCTGTAGTAAAGTAAACACTCAACATGTTTCCCCCGTGAGTGGGCTTCTTCCTGGAGTGGTAAAAGAAAGAAAAGAGAGAGTACCTTGGAGCTGTTGCTATTTTGCTTGGGAATGCTGTCGCTTCCGGTTTTGCGGTTGCCTGCTGGTGAGCAGTGAGAACTGTGGGAGGTGTATCTGGAGGGAGTCTCTGACCGTGTTGCTGATTATTACATCATCTGGCTGCAGTGGCTCCAGTGCACCTTGCTGAACCAACGGATACACCAGAGGTGGCACCAACGGGACAGGCTGATACAGGTACATTCCCTTCACAGCTTCAAGGCGATTGAGTATATCTCATAAATGCTATTATTTTTACTCTGTTTGTGAGTGCGCTTTTTATATTTTACAATCCCATCAATACTGTTTTATACTTTATCACACTAGGAGTGCGCCTGTTTTTTCTTCTTGTTTTATGCATATATATATATATATATATATATATATATATATATATATACTGTATATATATATATATATATGTGTGTGTGTGTGTGTGTGTGTGTGTGTTAATTTGTGTTCTTGGCACCAACCCAAAATGTCATCCCATTGTTTTAACATTATCAGCCAGGATGGGTCATAACAACTAGGATTCAGTTGTAGCCTTTTGGTCAGCTCTGGTATCATAAGTGAGTTAAAATGCACATACAGTATACATTTTGGGTTGGTGCCAAGAACACAAATTAACACATGAAAGACTTGGTTGATCAATAGAAAGGAGATATACAATAGAACACAAAGTAACACATGAAAGCCTTGATAAAGGTAAGCATTATAAAATAGAAAATACCAGAAAGTCAAGTTTAGTCTTGTTAGTCATTAAGAGGACTGGTTAATTTGTATTGAGTGGTGAGTCTGTATAAAATGTAATGTTGGTCAGTGACTTGGAGAGAGAGAGTGAACATGTAGCAGTTTCCATTCTGCTTCTAGCTCTGTGCTTGAAGTACAGAAATAAAGTTCTACTCTGCTGCAAATCTACTTTGGATATTTATTGCCAAGCCTTAACTTATACTGTATTGGACAATCTCTACTATACCCCTAGTGGATTAGTGAATGAGTCGACATTCAAGGAAGCAACTTAATAATAATTATTAATACTCAAATATGCATCTGCTACATACCAAACCAAGGATAAAAAAGCAAATACAATTGCAAAGAATTTTCTTAAAGACTATATACTCTGCTGGGGTGTACCAGAAAGGCTGGACTCTGATCAAGATCTGGAATTTGCAAACAAAATGTTTAAGGAGGTGGTCAGATGTGTGTGTCTCAATCAGAAATTGCACTGCCTATACCACCCACAAGTCTCAGGCATAGTAGAACGAATGATCCAAAAACAATAAAAAAAAACTGTCTGTCTAAGGCCTGTGAGCAAACTGGACTGATATACTTTTTTATATATCGAAAGGAGATCAGAGATATGGGAAAGAGTAAAGATGGACTTAGTGCTCATGAAATAATTACGGGCTGACCAATTAGTATGAGGGGTTCCCCTCCACTAGATCCGAAAGCAGCAGATATATTACAGTATATCATATATAACTAATGGTATATGAAGAGTTTCCCTACAGGTCACAGATGTACTGCCTAAGGACCCACAAGTCAGCCACTTTTTGAACCCAGGACATTGGTGAAATGGTTTGTCAGAGATTCCCTTTTGGAAGCTCATTGGAGGACCATTTCAGATTATCCTGACTACCAACACGGTTACCAAAGTGTACGTGAAATCTGTGTGGATACATGCTTTCTATACTCGAAAGATGTCAGACCCAGCTGACGAATGAAACTGTTGAATCCACTCCCTAGGGGAGTGGTGACAATTTCAACGGAACTGCTGAATCTGACTTCCTGGGAGACATTGAAGAAATTATATATTTCCTCGTATAATCTATTGTTTAGTTAACGGAAATTATATTCTGTGATTGTATTGGAAAGAGTGAACACACATAAACACACACACACACACACACACACACAATAGCAATACTCACACTGTATTTTATATAACATATCTTCCATGACCATGTCTGGACACTTTTGGAAGTTATTTTTTATACAGTAGCAGGAACTATGATTCTATTTTTGTATTTCCCTTTGCAATATATCTATTTTTCCAGAGGCACCCGAGAAACATGTCTCACGTGGAGACACTATAACAATGGTTATCTACAAGCCACCCATAAATATGCTGATCTATTGAATATCTCAAACTGTTGGGTATGTACACATATTCCCCTGGATAGTCAGGGAGATATACCTACTGTATGCTGTCTATTCTATGGGAAGTTAAGACAATATTTTTCTTTTGCGCAACTTTAATTTTACAGCCATAACACAGGAAAGGAAAATTCCTATGCTACAATTGGATTCTACTGTTCATGGATATTATTCCCAAGCTGGCACTACCCCAGTGAGAAAGAGTGAATGCAACCACACTCAAACTTTCACACAGCAAGGGGGAAATAATGTGACTTTGACCTGGACTAATCACTCACGTGATAATATGGGACATTCTCTGGTTAGGCCCCTATCTACTCCAGAAAATCAGTAGGGCCCACCTAATGTTTCAAGGGACTTATTTTATTTGTGGAAATCATGCATACCCTTGATTACCATATAACTGGTCTGGATTATGATGCATTGGATATATCACACCTGCCATAAGACATTTTACACATCTAAAAGACACACCTGATTATCAGTTTGCAGAGGAACAAGAGAGATTTCAAGCATCTGAGTAAAACAGAATGATTCTTCTTTGCCTTGTTTCCCATTTACTGTATGGTATTATGCGTACTGTGAATCAAATACAGGACCTTGCCTGATGCAACAAATCATCAATGACACGGTGGACGCTCTGGAATAAACGACTCATTACTGAATTGGTCAATATATGTACTGTTGTCTTGTAAAATCGAATGGCATTGCACTATGTGCTAGCTGACAAAGGTGAACTTGTGCACTCATTGGCAAGGAGTGTTGTATTTTTATACCAGATAATAGTAACCTGTTAAACCTGAAACCACCCATGGACTTTAGCCTCAGAGGATTCTGGGTAAGAAGAGAGACTGTGTTTATTCATAAGAAGAAAGACTGTTTAAGATTTGGCCAGTGGGATCCAGCAAGTAATCAGTTAATATCTCAAAGAGAAAAGACAATATGAAAATGCCAACCTTGGAATTCCTGTCACAGGACAGCGAGACTTAAACTATGTATCCCACACAGGTAGGCACGGCAACAGATAACATTAAACAAAGGAGATACAGTTATGGAAGAAAGGAGGTATTTGGAGCATGTGCAGAGAGAATGCAAGTGGTAAGAATGATTAGTGTGACAGATTTTCTAAGAGATAAGTACAGTATAAGCCCTGAATAAGATTCCTTTATCTTGATTAGAGAAGAGTACTCTTCATTGTTTTGTCCTGAACACAAAGGACAGATCTGGCTATTTTACACATATTGATGCTGCACTCACAAACAATTTCTACTCTTTGAACACACCTCTGTTCCAGCCTAAGATTTTACAAACCCTATCCATGATCTGACCCAACACATTAAGGAACAGGCCTCTATACTGTATGCTGAGGAGGAGTGAACAATTGGTTCTTGGTTCTTTTCTATTTTTTCTTCAATGATCAGTGCTCTTGTTTATGGTGTGGCTATTTTTGTTTCAAATTTTTTATTGTTTTTTTCAGAAGGTAGGGTACATCATATATCACAACAGCCGGTACAAAAGTCCTTGGGTATTTTTGAACAAGTTGACAATAACAGAGCTTCTGCACCACCTTTTAGGACCCAAGAGTATCAGGCCCGCCCCTCCAGCCAGAGGGGGGTTGTCTATGGATGTGCACCCATCTCTCCTTTTCAAGTGGAGTGAGAATAGTTAAAAAGGAGAGAGGAAGAAAGAGGGGAGCGAGAGATCGGGAGAGAGGTGGGGGGAGGAGGGATGTGGAGCGGCATGAGAGAGGAAGGGGGGTGCCCCCCCCCGCCCAGGGCCCGACGCCCACGAGTACCAGGACAGAATTTGAGTAATGTATGGGGGTTTAGTCGTATGGCCAAGCTTCCCAGGTTTTGTTGAATTTGTCTAGTTGTTGCTTTAATCGAGCTGGCAGAAGTTCCATCAATCAGACTTCCCTAATTCTGTTGAGGACCATCTCCTTGTTGGGTGGTCTTGTATTTTTCCATTTTGCCACTATTGAGCGGCGGGCTGCTGTTAGTACGAAGGATGTAAATTTTTTGGTCTGAGGGGGGAGGCCTCCTATAGGCTTACCCAGCAAAAACAACACCGGATCCAGTGGGACCTCCACCTCACTTATCTCCTCCACCATGGCTCGGATCATATCCAAAAAAGGGCCCAACATGGGACAGGTCCACAGTATGTGTAGCATATCTCCCTGCTGGCCGCATCCCCTCCAACAGAGGTCTGACAGGCCAGGGAAAGCCTGGCTCAGCCTACTCGGGGTGAGTACCAATGGAATAGAATTTTGTAGATGTTTTCCTTGATGGTGGTACAAATTGAGGTTTTGGTTACGGCATCCCAGATATCCTCCCTGTCTTCTCTATCTATTTCTATATTGAGGTATGCAGTCCACTTAAGCATATAGCTATGGTTTACGGGTATCAAGGCGCATGCTAGTCCCATATAAATCCCAGAGATCAGACCCTTCCGATATGCTCCTACCGCACATATCTTTTCAAAGATAGAGGGGTTTCCAAACTTGGAGTTGTGGGAGATCGTTGTTAGGAAGTGTCTGATCTGAAGGAAAGCGAATAGGGGGAGACCTCCGGGGGCATATTTTACCTGTGCTTCGGAGAATGTCATAGGCCGTCCTTTGATTAGCAGATCGTACGCTTTTGTTATATTGGCTGCTTTGAACAGTCTGAAGTCCCTGGGATCACAAACCGGGGGGAAGTCCGGGTTGCCAAACAGGGGGGGGGGTCAAAGTTGAAGGGGAAGATGATAAGCCAAATTTAGTTCTTGTTTTTGACCATATCTTCCATGTACATCTCATTGCTCCCAGGCCCATCCTTCCCGGTGTAGTCTCCCAGCCCTTCCCCCCCCCGCCAACAAAAGGGATGGGAGGGAGAGGGGAGAGATGTAGGAGGCTTCAATCTCCAACCAGCTGCTAGACGCTGGGTCATTATTCCAAGTGACAGCCTGTTTTAGGTGGGCTGCAAGGTAGTATTTGAAAATATCTGGTACTCCCAGACCTCCACTCTCTCTTGCTGTCATCATCACCGAGTTCTTGCCACTCTTGGCTTTTTCCCATTCCAAATAAATTGGAGTATGTTATTTTGGATATTTTTGAGTTCAGCTCCTGGGATCTGGATTGGGAGTGTCTGGAATAAATACAATATTCTGGGGAGGATATTCATTTTTACTGAAGCAACTCTACCCAGCCAGGAGATATGGTATTCGTTCCAGCACTGTAGATCTCTTTTAATTTTTGCGAATATGGGGGGAAGTTATGCTTAAACAAGGCCTCATATGATTTCGTAATTTTAATTCTGAGGTATCGAATATTGCAGGAGTTCCATTTATAGCTTAAATTAATTTGTAAGAGTTTTACCTCGGATGGTGTCAGGGATAAATTTAGGGCTTCAGATTTGTCATTATTAATTTTATATCCTGACACCTGGCAGAATTTTTCTAGTTTTGATTGAAGGTTGGGAAGGGACGTCAAGGGCTCCGCCAGAGATAATATTACATCGTCGGCGAACAGGGATATCTTGTATTCTTCTTGACCTATTTTGATTCCCTTTATATTGGTATCTTTTTGGATGGTGGCCGTCAGGGGTTCGATCGATAGGGCAAAGAGGAGAGGGGACAAGGGGCAGCCCTGTCTCGTACCGTTTTTTATTATTACAGGACTTGAGCCTCCGCCTGGGAGCTTTACCAATGCAGATGGGTTTTTATACAGAGCTCTGATTCCCTCAAGGAAAGGACCTCAGATGCCGAATTTGATCAGAGTGTGATCTAAAAAGTCCCATCTAATTGTATCAAATACTTTTTCAGCATTGAGGCTCAAAATAAAGGCTTTTGTTTTAGAGAGATGTAGAACAGAAAACCAGGCGCTTACCTTAAGCTCTAAATCAAAAATAGGAATTGAAATAAAATAAAATAAATATTGTTACCAACAAATAAGGTCTCTCTATGCAATGAAAGATGACCTAGGAGTCCCTTCTGCTTCAACCCCAAGGAGGGACCATCCAAGACCCTTAGTATATGGTGAGAAACGGAAGACAGGGGGAGCAAGGGGTTAACACAATCCAAGTATCCAAAAATCTGATCAGAAATGAAAGCCCAAAAGAAGGCAGGGCCTTTTGAGGGAGAGGGGGGGATAAGGAATTATATATTATAATTGGTGTCTATAATATTTACACGGCCAAGTGTAAGTACAGATACTTCAATTGGTATCTGTGGGGTTTCACACCCGTCCACACCGATCAACAGGAAAGGAATCAGGTATCCGCTCACCAGCAGGGTTTTGGCAGAGAGTTCCCTCTGTTGTGCCCATAAAATGGCCCGGTTCCTCCCCAGTGTAGCGGTATAAGGTAAGTGAGGCAATTGTATCAGCATACAGATCAAAACATTTATTGGAGTGTAGTAACAACTCACAAATCCCAGGTTAACTGCCAACGAACAAGTCCCAGGTTAACTGCCGTGGCAAGGTGAGGCGTCCTGTCGCAGATAACTCTGTCTCCGCATCCGGAAAGCAAGAGGATGGAAGCACTACATGTGACTGCAACTGCGGCTGCTCACACTGACTACGGAAGCCCCAGTGGGTCAGAAACAAACAAGGAAGGAGCTACGCATTTCGCCGAGTCATCGGCTTCATGAGGCTCATGAAGTTAAATGGGGGGGTCGGAAAAGGCTCCTGTGTGCTACCCTCACCACTTTATTGCTTCAAGTCTTCACTTTCCCGGAAGTGGAGATAAATGGAGAGAGATGTACATGGTCGATGATATTTATGATTTTACGTGTATTGTCCAACGCTTGTCTATCCATGACGAAGCCGACCTGGTTTTGTGGATCAAGCTTGGCATTATTGGGTTTAGTCTATTGGCCAAAATTTTGCTGTATATCTTCAGGTCCGAATTGAGAAAGGAGATCGGTCTGTAGCTGCCCTCTTTGTGAATTATTGCCATGTTCGATAGGGACATAGAGGGAGGAATATCTTCCCCTTCCATGCGGGAGTTGAAAACTTCTAATAGGTGTGGGATCAGCACTGCCTTAATTTTTTTGTAATAAAGATTAGAGAAACCATCTAGGCACGGGGTCTTGTTTGTTTTTAGTTGTTTTAATACTTCCAGTATTTCACCGGTGTTTATTTTCTCATTTAATTTGAGGGTGGTTTCTTCTGAGAGGGCCAGTAGACTGCATTCCTCTAGATATTTTGTGATAGCCGTCAACTCGGACTTCGCATTCTGGGGGGGTTCAGGTTATAAAAATTAGTATAGTAGTCTGCAAATTCTTGGGCAATTTCGCTCTCTTTGAGCATTTTGGAACCGGATTTCACCCGAATTGCAGTGATTTGGGATTTAACCCTAAGACCTCTTAATTTATTGGCCAGAATCCGGTCAGCCTTATTGCCCTTGTCATAGTAGCATTGTTTTGTCCACCTCATCGTCCGCTCTACCTCATCAAGTTGGACGGCTTTTAATTCCATCCTTGCTGTATTAAGTTTTTTGTACAGCTGTTTTGTCAGATTGATTTGTGTTCGGATTCCAGCAATTGAAACTTTTCCGACAGTTCTTTATATATTCTCTCCTTTTTTTTATTTTGGAATGACGCAATGGAAATGAGGGAGCCTCGAATTGTTGCCTTATGGGCCTCCCAAAGCGTTGCTGGAGAACTTACTGAGCCCTTGTTTAAAACAAAATACTCTGAGATCTTTTGAGAGACTGAATTTATTATCTCTGGAGAGTTCAACAGAGAATCATTTAGTTTCCACTGGTGGCGGGCTTTCTTAAAGAAAGGCAGAGAGAGCGACAAGTCAATGGGGGCATGGTCGGACCAGGATATCGAGCCAATATTAGAATGGGAGGATGCCTGGAGGCTTCTTTGGTACCTAGAAAGAAGTCAATCCTCGAGTAGGACTGATGGGGAGTGGAGAAGAATGTGTAGTCTCTCTGTCCCTCATGCTGTAATCTCCAGATGTCAAACAAGGAGAAGTCCCTGAGAACATCTTTAAGATTTTTTGCGTTGATGAGGATGGACTTAGATGGTGCTGTGCCCTGTGTGCTGGCTCTATCAAGATCTGGCGAGTTTACCATGTTAAAGTCTCCTGCCAGGATAAGTGGTGTATATCTTATTTTACTCACTTTTTCGAGGACCGATCTGAGGAAGGGTATTTGTCCCTCATTGGGCGCATAGATGTTCACTAGGGTGATTGGCGTTCCTGCAAGAGAGCCTGAAAGTATTAAGTATCTTCCCTCTGGATCTGCACTGGACGATTCAAGAGTAAATGGGGTACTGTGACTGAACAAAATAGCTACGCCTCTTTTTTGAATCTACAAGAGGCAAAAAATGCCTGTGGGTATGTTTTGCTGAACGTATTGGGCGGCGTTGAGGTATTTAAATGTGTCTCTTGTAAAAAGATAATGTCCCCTTTTAGTTTATTTTTCTCCTGCAGGGCCAATCTACGCTTGGGTACTGGGTGTGGCTATTTTGATTGGAGGATTTATATTTTGTGTGTCTTTTCTGGAACTGATTAAATACTGTATGCATTGTTGTGTACAGCTGTCAACAAAAACCCTCAACTCTAAGGACTAAGGACATCCCTCACTGCAATGATTTTAGTCAATCTCCGCTTGACCGGAACATTCAGAAAGTATATGATGATATATTAAAAGACCAAGGATGAGAGCGCATGCGCGAGGTCAGACTGCATGGCTGTGTGACTCTGTTGCTCCATGCCCCGTTCTGACAAAATTGACGAAAAAACGGAATAAAGCTCTTAAAACTTAACGGATTTTTGCTCCCAACTGACCAAGAACAATACAATGTCCAAAAAAACAGCAAAGACCCCCAGCAAGAAGGGTTTGCCGGATTATTTCGGGGACGGAAGACCCCGCAGGGCCTCAACAGCAATGGCCCCTGTCTCCCACCCGGGATCGGAATCAGAAGGAGACGGAGAACGGCAGGATCAGGGACTCCTGCCGGTCCACCGCTGTGATATAGAGCGGCTGTACAATGACCTGAAGGGGGTCCTGCAGGCGGAGATCCGTGCACTGACCAGGGAGGTAGGGGGACTGGGGACCCGCGTGCAGGAGATGGAGGTGCGGGTGGACGGAAATATCAAAGCAACCCAAAAAAACACAAAGAAAACTGGGGAATTGCAGGCGCAGATCAACGAGCTCAGGGACCGGCAAGAGGACGCCGAAAATAGAGATCGCCGCAATAACGTGCGTCTCCGGGGGATCCCGGAATCTATAGGAGATTGCGAAGACTTTGTACTAAGATGGCTTCGGCATATATGCCCTGAGTCCCCTGCAGAGCTGCTACACATGGATCGTTGCCACAGAGCACTCCGATCCAAACCCCAACCGGCTGACCCCCCAGAGACATAATAGCACGCCTGCACCACTATCGCATGAGAGAAGAAGTGCTAAAGTGTTCCCGAAATACCCCCTCTATGGACTTCGAGGGGACGAAGATAGTGGTGTTTCAGGACCTGTCCCCTGCCACTTTGGCCCGTCGGAGAGCCCTTTGGCCCATCACTAAGGTCCTGAGGGATCGGGCGGTCCGTTATCGCTGGACCTTTCCCTTTGGGTTACTGGTCCTGCGTGATGGCCGCCCGATACAATTAAAAACCCTGGAAGAAGGACCGAAATTCCTACAGAAACTGGGTCTGAGTGCGGGGTCCAGTGCTGTGCCGGAGGAGTCTGAGGAGCCCGCCCCGGGCCCCTCGTGGTCCACGGTGGGGCAAGCAGCTAGAGATGAGTCAGCCCGGGACTAGAAATTCAATATCCCTAGTCGGGAATGAATCGGCACCCTAAAGGTGCTCAGTTGGAGTTAAAAGTTACGTTTCCACGCTGTACAGACCTAATACAGGACTTTATTAAAACCCCCTGTTTCGGATACCCCCAGAGCACGCATCCGCTTGACCAACAGCCCTATAATAGAGGACAAAGAGGCCGAATCAATAAAAACATTGCACTTACCTCGTGATCCCCGCATGGTGACCAAGATGGAGCCGGAGGGGTCTCCACCGTGACCCGCAGAACACGGAAGAGACAAGGGCGGGAAGAGCTCACCAGGTGGGAAAGGTTCATCGGAGAAAGGGGCGGCAGCATCGGCAGACACGTCTCCCCTGAGGTACATCCCAATCCAAGATGGCGTCCGGAGGAAAGACGTCAGCGGAAGGGGCGGACCTAACAGCGGCCATATTGGAGGAGGCGGAAGCAGCCTAGACATCCATAGGCAAGACGGGGAAGGCAGCCAGAGGGATCGGCGGATCCCCTATACAGATGACAGCCAGCGGGCGATCACCGCAAGCGGCACCCATGCTACCGAGAGCCGAGGAGAGAGTCCCAAGGACAGGCCACTTCATAAAGGACTCACAAAAGAGGACATGAATTTCTGGGGTCAGAGGGGAGGGGGGAGGGGGGAGGGCAGAGGGGGGAAGGAAGGGGATTACACCCAGCACTAAGAAAAGGGAGGGGAAGGAGAGATAGAGCTGGAGGAAAGCACTATAAGGGTCCAAGGAGACGATAGGGAGAAAATAGACGAGAAAGAGAAACAAGACATGAAGATGAGTTAAATAGTATAAAAGAATAGGCAAGTTTAAAACGCAGAGCAGACGGAGGGCAAGGATATAGAAAGTGAATAAAAGCAGAGAGCAGAGGAAGAGGAACTAGATGCTGAAAGGACGAGTAAGGGAGATTAGCTGAAGGTGAAAGCAACAAGTAGGTTTGAAAGGAGGTGGTGATTTCAGAAGGGAAAAGCAAGTTGTGTGAGGGAGATAGATAAAGAAGAGAGAGAAAGGGTGACAAAATAGAGAAGCATTTACGAAACGGAATAGGAGCGGATAAAATATAGGAGGCGTACGCACAGACATAAGAGGGTACCGAAGTAAGGGCCTCATGCAGTAAGCGTCGATTATGTGAAATCGGCAATCTTACCGATTAGTCATGTTATTGGCGATTTTTCCTCTCCGTATGCAGTAAGTGCCGAATACATTCAAAATCAACCCGAAAACAAATCCGCCCACTCTCACGATGATTAGCCGATCACACACAGGTGTATCGGCGTGCGTGGCGCGGTGCTGTTAGGTTGCCCAATCACAAATCTTGCTGAATCAGGCGAAACAAGCATGTTTTTGATTGCGCGCCATATTTAAAGGCAACGTGTACTGCTAATCATTCTCTGTGTTGTTGGGAGTGAGAGAGAGAGAGACGCACAGAGCTGGACGATTGAAGATTTGCATATTGACTGAGAGACTTGTTGTGTATTGGGTGAGCTTTGTCCTTTGTTGTTTTGTTTACATCTTTGTCTTGTTTTATATGTGGAAGTGTTTCGTGTGATTGCCTGTACATTTCTTGTCTGTTTTTTGTGAGTGCTGGAAGTATGCCCGCAAAGCGTGGGAAGAGTGATGCCGGTGGGAGTGGGAGTGCTACTCGTGCGAGTACGCGTCGGAGTGAACGTACTGTTCAGGGGAGTGATGTTGCTGAGAGTGAGAGTGGTGTTGCTGGGAGTGGGAGTGCTGCGAGTGGTGTTGCTGGGAGTGGGAGTGCTGTTGCTGGGAGTGGGAGTGCTGTTGCTGGGAGTGGGAGTGCTGTTGCTGGGAGTGGGAGTGCTGGGAGTGCTGGTGCTAGGAGTGTGAGTGCTGTTGCTAGGAGTGGGAGTGCTGTTGCTAGGAGTGGGAGTGCTGGTGCTAGGAGTGGGAGTGCTGGTGCTGGGAGTGCTGCTGGTGGCGCAGTTGCAGATGGGGTGGATGGTGGTGGCGTGCTTGCTGGTGGGCAGCTTTTGGAGGCTCTTCCATTGGAAGAAGGAGAGTCCAGTCAGCACCAGCCAAGCTCTGACCCTAAACCTGCTCGGAAGAAACGTGTGGAGAAGCCACGTAATCCTCGCTTCAATGACCAGGAAAATACAGCTCTTGTCACTGGCATTCTGGAGCACTATGACAGTATATATGGACATTTACTAGGTAAGTGTACCTTTACATTTATTATTCAAATACATGTGATCCTAGGTCATCTGAGTTTTGTTCATATGAAAATATGGGTTCACAATATCTTTCTATGTTAATTAGTCTGGAAACACAGCTTTTTATCATGCCTTACAAGGACAACTAAACACAGGCGGTCAATTTGCCATAACTGCATACAATATGAATGCAACCTTGCTTACATGTATAGGTTTAGTAGTGAATGCTCATGTGCTTCACATATTACACATAAAACAGCATGTTTGCTATCTCTTGGAACAGCTAGCAGTGTAGGAAACTGGTGCTTATATTATTATTCATTTACCTCATATATTTTATATGTTTTTCAAGGGCGGACAAGTTCAGCAAGCAGAAAAGAGATGTGGGACACAATAGTCATTGGTGTCAATGCGTGTGGGAATCATGTGAGGGACAAGCGGAGTTGTCACAAGAGATTTGATGATATTAGGTCCAAATTGAAAAAGAAAATACAACACCAACGCGTGCATGCTACTGGCACTGGAGGTGGGCCCACACCACAACGTCTCATATTAAGTCCATTGGAGGAGCTGCTTCGGGCAAAATTACTTCCCGTCGTCGTGGAAGGCTTACCTGGTGACCGTGATATAGGAATTTACCCCTCACAATTTCCACCAGGTGAGAAATATTACTGTACTAGGCGTGTCGTTGCTTACAGTTATTTTGCATAGTTACACTGCTTTTTATACTGTCTTCACAATATAAGCATACCTGCATCTATATATGTATATGTCTGATTCTGTATATATATATATCTCAAAATAGACATATATGTTGTAGTCCTACTAAAAGCAGTAACTAATATAGCACGTGCCATTGCGTGCTCATTTACATGTGAATTCCCAAAATGCATTGCTGCAGTGGAAGCAATTGATGGTGGGCGAAGATGGGGAACAACAGGGTAGTACACATGTGTAACACATGTTAATGAGAAATTATTACTAGCTACAGGTACAGAACAGAAATATGTATAATATTATTGTGTATTTTATTTATTTTACTCCGACAAACATGACATTACTGCCTATTTTAAGCATGCATCAAATATATTGCATGCAACGGCCTACAAACATCACTTGCACTAACACATCTATAGTTGTTTATGAAAAGGTCCATTTTTACTTTAACTCATATACAGACAGCATAATGAGGCACACGTATCATATTTTATGTCATTGTTTTCATAACTTAAAAACTGCACACGACTATTTAGCTCATCTACCATTGTGTTAAAGCAGCTGCAATTAATATCTCATCACAGCATACACTTCAACAGAGGGGGTGGGGTTCAGCACACACACTAATTACAGCCTCATTTTAGGGTCAACTTAGTTCACACCATTTTCACCTGTTTCAAGTCATTGAAAGGTGTGGCTGATTAGGCTTTTTGGGGAAGGGAATACCGTTATTACAACCTGACTAGCACAACTGAAGTTAATCACACTCATTTGAAAGCTTCACTTTAGCTACTAAATGCCCCAACAACTCATTACTTATCAAACCGTATGTCACACATTAGTTCACTCATATCTATAGTTGAACTACTACTATCAACGACACATTATCACACACTGCATGTGTTGTCTTGTTTAGTCACAGCCACATTCATGTGTGCCACATCTTATATTAATGTACCACACATATCCTCTACCAAAAACAACACTTTGTGCAATATGACCACCTTCATGATAACCATTGTGAATGGTCATCTCATGATAGTTATGTACATTATGATACTGATATCACTACACAACATATGATTTTTATGTTCAAATTTAATCTATTTATCCTCACGCATTACTGCAGGAACATAGTATGTTTTATGTTAGGGAACTCAAAAGTTCTAAGTACACAGGCATGTACATTGTTATTACAACTATTTATGTTCACTTTCACACACACATTTTGGGTTAAGGAAATGATGCTGTTAGGTACTCATAAATACAGAACATACAATAACTGTTTGTTCAATATTTACACATGTAAATGTAAAACTTATGTTATTGTTATATATAGTTGCCCCTGAAGGACATGTGTCACCTGAGACTGAACAAGTGTCTTCACCTGGGTCAGCCAGCTCAACACACCTAGAAGGTGAGTGTATCAGTTGGTGGCCATATAATATGTGCTCTTCTATATGTTATGTTGTCATGTTCATTATTTGTTTTGCACATCTTCTTTAAATAGGATTACTTAGTGTCAGTGAAAATGAAGTGTAAGCCAACTTGTATTGTGTTAGTGATGTTAACTATCATGTAGGAGTTGTGAGTTTACAGCAAGTTTTCATTCACTCATATTTCATACTGAGTCCAAACATTATTCTTAAGTCAAGGTAGTTTTTAATGTGAGGTTATAAAACGTATGGAAACATGTTAGTTGTTACTTATGACACAGTACAATTACATAGTAACACAGCAGAGATTAACATGCCATTTAATAATGTGTACATTTATTTGTAGAACATGATGAAGAGGATTTTGATGATGATGATGATGATGATGATGATGCCGCCGCCGCCGCCATAGACACACAAATACAAGCAAGTGACCATGAAGAGGTTCCAATTGAAACTGTTTTACCGCCAAAACGTCCAGCAAATACCACATATGATGCAATTGTAGCTTCTGAGGGAAAAATTGTGGAAGCAGAAAATCGTCGCCATTCTGACCTGATGACAGTGCTGGAAAGGATGATTGCACTGCAGGAAGAAACAGTTTCACAATTGGCACATCTCCACAGAGTCTTCATTGAAGTGCCTAAACAGTTGCAAAAAATCAACACCTCATTCGAAGCATTAGTTGTTCAGCAAACACAAGCTAATTACTGGAGAATGACTAATGTACCACAATTCAACACCTCACAGCCAGGATCTGTTCATGCAGGTCAGTTTTCACCATATAGTACAATATACACTTTATATATATATATATATTTTTATGAGAGAGATATAATTATATATATATAGATACACACGTATTTAAACTCACGCAGACAGGTAGTTAACCAGAATTTCAAATACACACAAATGTATGTGGGAAAAAAACATTTCATTTTGCAGGTGTGTATATTTACTGATATGGCTGTCTAAGCACTATTTTCACACACTGCTCTTTGTTATTTTGCAAGAAAACTCAATGTTACTGAAATAAGTGTAGGAATGTTTTCACAAACGAGATAAAAAAATGATACATGTTTTTCCCACATTCGCCTATCACTAACCACAAAACTTAAACCAATTAAAAGGACACATCCAATTGGCCTTTGAAATAAGGAGTAAAAGTAGTTACTTTTGTTGACCTTGAAAACGAAACACAGGAATTTGTTAGCCATTGAGCAGAATCATTTTGATGAGCAAAGAAGACAGAACTGCACACATCTTTTGTGCTACTCTGACATGGCTGATGAATTCGTTAACAATATGAATCCCCTCTTAGGTTATAAGTACATGGTTTCCGAAGCAATTTTAAACAGTCGCGGACACAAAGCAAGCACACGCCAAATCTATGATTTGATTCGAGCTAAATATCCTTATTACCAAGACCGTAGGCATGCGCGGAATTTTAATTCCTCAATAAGATTCACTTTATCAACTAATGACTTTTTTGAACGTGTGCAGGATAAGCTAGAACACACCTATGGTTTCTGGAAGATTGCAAAGGAAAAGCATTTTACCCTGAAAGAGGGCACATATATTGTTGTGAAAGGCATATTTATTCCTAATGCCAATAGCAATGGATCCGCTACTACTGTTCCGTGTGAATCGATACCTGCTGCAATATCTGCACCCTCCATTCCTGAAACCCACATTGTACAAGAAAATAACTACTATGATTATGTACCAAGCCTTTCAGCTGAAAATGCATTGGAATGGGTACCCGAAGAAATGAACATACCTCCCGACCAATTGTTTGAAGAAAGCAGTGGCGATTCCTATGAGCGCTTCATGGAGGAGATGTGTGTCATACTGGATTCAGCGGGTGGGTCAAGCGTGGATGAAAAAGCCTTGCATTTCTGGAGCGACCAGTTGCAGCCAGACGAAGAGTTAATTCTAGAAGAATGGTAAATATAACAACCGTTATGAGTTGACTCTGCGTTTAAATATTTTTTTTTTTTCTAACCACCATTTTCCCTTTCAATGCGTGGATACAGCGTAACATAGCAGACTGCATAACATGAAGCGATCACAAACAAATTGTTTCCGAATACAATATAGTAGAACCTGAAAGAGTAGTACACATTGCTGACGGAATAAATATACGTACTTTCCTATCACTTTAAACATATTAGCAACATTTTACCATAACTCTAACACATACCTGTTTTGTTATCATGCTACATCTACAACATTTAAAAGCGGGTCCACCACGTATGACGTGGGACCCTTGTCATGGCCCAAGGCGTCCTTAAAAAGGATTACGGATGTAAGTCCCGCCCCCAAGCGACGTGCGCGCCTCAAAGCCTATTGGCTGTCATGTTTTGTTATAGTAACGGTAACTGCAGTGTGTCATACAGTGGGGGCGTACACTGGGCGTTAGCCGAATGTTAATTGAGTGGGAGGAGTGTTAGCGTGCGTTTCACGCTGGTTTAACATGACGTCACACGTATTGCATTTGCGCATTGTGTTATCGGCCGTCCATTCTGTCCAAACACGTCTGTTTAAAAAGAATACAGATGTACTCGTTTAGAACGAATGTAGTTTCGTATTCATTGTACTGCACCGACACACTTTATTCGAGCAAATACCCGGTATGTACCTGGCAGATACCTGGAATGCGCCACTCCTAACCTCTGACAAGCCCTGTTGCATTTGCCTTCCCAGCCTGGGTTCATGCCTGGCTGATGGGCGGCTGATCTGTTAAATGATAATGATTAGGATTTAATAGGCTGCAATGCTTCGCGTGTCTACCAGATGGCATAAATTCATGAATTGTAATGCAGTTTATATATATATACTGTGCAGTATTGCAGCCAGCGGGAATAAAATGCTTCAATCCCTGCTTGGAAAATAACTCAATGTACTCGGGCAGAAAACAGTCACAAACCTCAATACACCCGGGTATACCCGAATTCGTGGGACTAGCCAAGCTCGAATAAAGTGTGTCGCCAGTGTATTTGAAATAAAGATTTTATGTTTAATGGTATTTTCAAGATGTATTGAACGCACAACGTACGCTTTGTTTTGCGCATGCGCTAACAGTTAGTGCAGCCAAGCGTGAAGTGCGTGCGCACACTAAGATGTGCGCGCACATTTTTCAGTATACAGGCAACGTTCACATCATATACATAGTTATGCCTGCTACAAATTTAAAGAAACATTACATACTGATGTACACTTGTACTTCTAACATATAAGTGAGTGACGTGTGTATGTACACAATCATATAGAGCTGTGTAATGCGTTGTCACGGATACATATATAGTAAGGTGCCATCTTTGACCATCATGTGTTTGCTGTATTTCAGAGATGTCGGGGAAGATACAATCGGATCAATGTATGATTTCAGAAGAGTCTACCTTTATATGAGATGATTGTGAGGAGGAGCCACCGACTACTATACTACATATGGAACTAATTTTATATTGCTTGCAGCGCTTATTAACAAACAATTAAAAATGTGATACCCTTATGCCTATATTGCATAAGCACTTAATTAACATAATGATGTTGCAAAATAGTGCCTCATGAATTTTTATTGAGTGTTCTTTAATGACTACTATCATTTTATGGCATGGTGTGTTTTATATATAACAACCATTCCCACTCTGCTAACACATTTGTGAATTATATTGTGTAATGGAACTTATGACTGTCGAAACTATGTAACAATAATAATAAGAATAATAATAATAATTATAATATGAGCATGTTCATGTATAGCGCTGCTAGTTGTACACAGCGCTTTACAGACACATGCAGACAGGTAGTTAACCAGAATTTCAAATACACACAAATGTATGTGGGAAAAAAACATTTCATTTTGCAGGTGTGTGTATTTACTGATATGGCTGTCTAAGCACTATTTTCACACACTGCTCTTTGTTATTTTGCAAGAAAACTCAATGTTACTGAAATAAGTGTAGGAATGTTTTCACAAACGAGATAAAAAAATGATACATGTTTTTCCCACATTCGCCTATCACTAACCACAAAACTTAAACCAATTAAAAGGACACATCCAATTGGCCTTTGAAATAAGGAGTAAAAGTAGTTACTTTTGTTGACCTTGAAAACGAAACACAGGAATTTGTTAGCCATTGAGCAGAATCATTTTGATGAGCAAAGAAGACAGAACTGCACACATCTTTTGTGCTACTCTGACATGGCTGATGAATTCGTTAACAATATGAATCCCCTCTTAGGTTATAAGTACATGGTTTCCGAAGCAATTTTAAACAGTCGCGGACACAAAGCAAGCACACGCCAAATCTATGATTTGATTCGAGCTAAATATCCTTATTACCAAGACCGTAGGCATGCGCGGAATTTTAATTCCTCAATAAGATTCACTTTATCAACTAATGACTTTTTTGAACGTGTGCAGGATAAGCTAGAACACACCTATGGTTTCTGGAAGATTGCAAAGGAAAAGCATTTTACCCTGAAAGAGGGCACATATATTGTTGTGAAAGGCATATTTATTCCTAATGCCAATAGCAATGGATCCGCTACTACTGTTCCGTGTGAATCGATACCTGCTGCAATATCTGCACCCTCCATTCCTGAAACCCACATTGTACAAGAAAATAACTACTATGATTATGTACCAAGCCTTTCAGCTGAAAATGCATTGGAATGGGTACCCGAAGAAATGAACATACCTCCCGACCAATTGTTTGAAGAAAGCAGTGGCGATTCCTATGAGCGCTTCATGGAGGAGATGTGTGTCATACTGGATTCAGCGGGTGGGTCAAGCGTGGATGAAAAAGCCTTGCATTTCTGGAGCGACCAGTTGCAGCCAGACGAAGAGTTAATTCTAGAAGAATGGTAAATATAACAACCGTTATGAGTTGACTCTGCGTTTAAATATTTTTAAAAATACATAGTATAGTCAATATGATGATATAAGCTACCATAATAAAGCTGGTGTTATCATTTGTCGGTGTTATACATGGATCCTACACAAATTGATACAGACACAAACAGTTGTCTTACAAAGTGTGTCTATGCTAATGTGCACGTGATTGACGTTACAATTGTGACAATACTTGATAATTATCATCATGATAATGATGAAGTGACGTGATTTATATTGCAAAAATATTACCAACATTGTCATATTGGTAAATTATAAATGCTAAATGACAGTAACATTAGTGACAAATTTGTCTTCTCTGTTAACAGTTTAACACTTGGTACATGTAGGACACATCCACACACGTGTGACTTATACATACACATGTCACAAATTTAAATTAATGTTGACTATTAATTCCTAGCATTACAAAACACCAACATTGCTAAATATAAGATGTAGTACGCATTGTTGTGATTGCAGGCATTCATGCATGGAGTTTTATGATCAGTCAATTTCATCCGTGATGAATGATCTCCCGTAAGTAAAGAAATAAGTACAGTTGTCCCCTTGTCTCCAAACACCTCTATATTACATTAATGGAATTTATAAGGAAACATACATAAAATGTGATGAAATGGGAGTAATCATTTTCTAATACAATGCACATGAAAGCTCAAGAGTAGCTAAATGCATATACATGATACAGAAAGTACATATATGTAACATTTGTGTTTAAACCAATATGTTGGGTTTTGACTTCAAATAATTATAGGAAGATTGATGTAGGCACATCTTATGAGAGATGTCAGCAAATATACATACCATGATCAGTCATACTGGAGATATACCTATAATGCAAAGGAACAATATATAAATTGCAAACATTGACATGCCATCTTCAGTACCGTAAACAACACAGCAAAGTGTGTATTTGGTGTTAAATGTGCAACACCATGTATATTTCATGACATTCAAAATGTAAATCAGGCTGGTGTACACATCATCTGGATGTACATGTTACACTGCACCAATAACATTGTATGTAAGCATACTAGAAGCATGAATGAGTATGGGCATAATATGTGTATTGTGTTAGCATAAGGAACAACACAATGCTAAAATATTAGTGCTTTGTTACCCCAGTTGTATTCACATACACACAACTAAAGTAAAATTGAAGAGGGATTATATAACCTGTGCAACAATAACATACCGGTGCCACATCCCTTTGTGCACACAGCAGAGAGAAGAAAGGTGTGCAACCCATATTCATCTGTGTCCTACCAGAAGGGTATATAAAAAAACATTATTGTTAAGATAACATAATGTAAGTATAAAAGTAGAACTTGGAACATATATGTTTGTACTTACAAGAAAAAAATGAATTGATGAGATTCTGGCGTGTCTGGCCACCACTGGCTGTTTGTTCATTTTCAGCAGCTACATGGGTGGGATGCTCGTCTACCACAGGCTCAGCTAGGTCTGACTGTACATTGTGCCTCAGTGCAACATTGTGCAAAATTCAACAGGCAAGGATAATATCAGACACTTTTTGAGGCTTGTATAGAAGAGCCCCACCAGTTCTGTCCAGACACCTAAATCTGGTCTTGAGTAGGCCAAATGTCCTCTCTATAACAGATCTTGTAGAGATATGGGCTGCATTGTACCTGTCCTCTGCTTCAGTTTGAGGGTTTAGCACCGGAGTCAAGAGCCACGGCCTAATTCCGTATCCTGAGTCACCTATAATGAATGGAGCACACATAAGCTGACATTAGTGATCAAATTGTACAATGCCAACATTCCTAAATAAAAAAGTGTTTTGTGTTAGAACATGTAAATGTGTACTCACCCAGCAGCCAACCATGTTCAAAATGTCCCTCTTCGAACGCATGGAAGACTGAAGAGTTCCTCAGGATGGAGGAATCGTGACTGGAACCAGGGAATTTGGGTACCACATGCATTATCCTCATCGTGGCATCACATACCACCTGTACATTGAGTGAATGGTAGTGCTTCCGATTGCGGTACACATGCTCACTCTGACTAGGTGCAATCAAAGCAACATGTGTGCAATCGATTGCACCCAGCACACATGGTATCCCTGCTATATTATAAAAGCCAGTCCTGACTTCCAGCCACTCTGTCGCCTCTGTAGGAAAATGAATATAATTCCTAGCGCGTCTATTGAGTGCATAGAGAAACTGGGTCAAGGCCCGCGAGAATGTAGATTGCGAGACCCCGCCCACTATGCCCACAGTTGTCTGGTATGACGCGGAAGCAAGATAATGTAATGAGCACAGCATTTTAACAAGCCCAGGGACTGCACGACCTCTGGCTGTGAAAAAATCTAAATCTCCCCTTATCTCCTGATAAAGAGCTAAGATTGCTGCTGAACTCAAACGATAGCGACTTACAATCTCCTCCTCACTCATCCCATCTAACAGGGTTCTCTCCCTGTACAGACGCGGACGAGGCACAACTTGTCTCCTCTGTCTTCTCCTCTGATCTCCTGTCCCTCTCCCTGTCTCTGTCGTATCCGCGTGACTGTCCCTGTCACTGTCACTGTCCCTCGGTGTGTCCCTCCCTTGCCCTATATGATTGTCTTCATCATCAAGCATGTCATAGAAAAGAATGTTCCTCCGTCTCCTAAACAATCTCAACATTTTGAAATGAGTAGCTGTGAATGATCAGGTAATGGGCGTCCTTTAAATAGGTATGTGATGATGTCAGGTGACATAGTAAAATGCAAGGTGTTACATTAACATAATAAAGTACTTCTGTGGCAAGCTGTGTGCAGTTCTTGTTATAAGTATTTGTTGTGTGTATTCTGCAGGGAATGATGATATTTGGCAATGATGTGACGTGAACCTTTGTAGAAACATTGCTTGCAAATAAATAGTTGCATGTGCAATGCATGTAACACTTGTGAACGCAACAGTCAGTCATGTAATTAGGCAAAAAGGCTGAGATTGACGTGGGAAAAGTTTTGTGTAACATGTGTAATTAGGCATGTTATTGTGACATTGAACAAACAAATATAAAGTCCCCAGCGCTAAAGTCCAAGATACCGTGATCTTTAAGGCAGTCTCTAGTCTTTAAGATGGTAGTTGGGCTCTGGTTTAGATGCTCCAGATGGGATAGATGTCCTTGATGTAGATGGATACACCGTCTGAAATAACAGATAAGCAGACACACCTGATTGCGCAGTGTGTTATAGCAATCAGAGCCCTATCTGAGATGTGAAAGAATCCTACTCACATAATCAACGCCAATATGTTCAGTGGAGAGGATCTGTGCTTTCTCCCCTTCTAATCCGCTCCTCACACGAACCCCACGTGGAGACAGCTTACAGGAGACAGCTTACAGGATACACCCTCTATCTTCAATGGCGTCGGGGATGCGTCCATTAACAACACCTCCACCAATGTGAGACAGGAATACGTACAAGATAGTGTAGTATGAACAGACCTTTAATGCTTAAAACACTATAAAACGTAATAAAATACACTCACATGGTGCAATAACAGATCGTATTGCTCAATATGCCGTCCGCAGCTTGCATTTCCTAACACCACACCGGAGAGTTCACTGCACACAGACACGCTGTCGACTTGGCGTGTGACGTCAGTGCTTTAGGAGGCTCTCCCTGCGGCAGGACTACAGTGGCTGGGATGGTTCAATGACTAAGCTTAGTCATTGAACCATCCCAGCCACTGTAGTCCTGCCGCAGGGAGAGCCTCCTAAAGCACTGACGTCACACGCCAAGTCGACAGCGTGTCTGTGTGCAGTGAACTCTCCGGTGTGGTGTTAGGAAATGCAAGCTGCGGACGGCATATTGAGCAATACGATCTGTTATTGCACCATGTGAGTGTATTTTATTACGTTTTATAGTGTTTTAAGCATTAAAGGTCTGTTCATACTACACTATCTTGTACGTATTCCTGTCTCACATTGGTGGAGGTGTTGTTAACGGACGCATCCCCGACGCCATTGAAGATAGAGGGTGTATCCTGTAAGCTGTCTCCTGTAAGCTGTCTCCACGTGGGGTTCGTGTGAGGAGCGGATTAGAAGGGGAGAAAGCACAGATCCTCTCCACTGAACATATTGGCGTTGATTATGTGAGTAGGATTCTTTCACATCTCAGATAGGGCTCTGATTGCTATAACACACTGCGCAATCAGGTGTGTCTGCTTATCTGTTATTTCAGACGGTGTATCCATCTACATCAAGGACATCTATCCCATCTGGAGCATCTAAACCAGAGCCCAACTACCATCTTAAAGACTAGAGACTGCCTTAAAGATCACGGTATCTTGGACTTTAGCGCTGGGGACTTTATATTTGTTTGTTCACTGTTTTATATCAGGTTTTGGAATTACCTGTTATTATTGTCACCTAGCTGCTTTTTTTTTTCTCTTTGTTTATCACAGCATTGTGCAAGTCATTTTGTTATCATTTTGATGTTGCACGAGCACTTATCGTTGTTTTAGCACAAATTGTTATCACTTAGTTTAGTGTAGGTTAGCGCTTTTGGAGGGGTTCATTTCATTGTTTTTGCTCATGTTATTGTGACATGTTGACAACAATGAATAGGCGTGTGCATATGCATGCATTTCTGTAAGGAGGATAGTTGGTATAGAATGAGTTAACAAGGTGTCCCAATGCTGAATTACTGTACATGTGTGTATAAGTTAGGTTGAAGTGCTTGTAATGCTACGGTTACAATCTAAACATGCAATGTGATTGAGCGTCCAATAAGTGACGTCATGAAAATAGGGAGGACCCAAAACTATATGTAAACATGAGAAGACAGATGTACATGAACGTTTAAAGATGCGTGTCACATTACAAGCATTGTGTAATGTAAAGGAAGATGAATATACTGTGTATGTGTGACATGTGTGACATGTGTAACATCATGTAAATAATTGTCGCTCAGTTCATTAAAATGTGTGATATGATGTGAGGTTCTCCTTTAAGAGTTGAGTATAGTATTTTCCCTTGGCACATCATCACATGATGAGTAATGTGACCCGCAAATGCTGCAAACATGTAAAAGTATAATGTTATGCAAATAATACACGTCAGCTGTGACACAATGCAGGGAATGCCCCCACACTGTAATGCAAATGACGTTTGTATTGTGAGCAATGAAACGTAAACAGTACTATACTGTTATACGTCCCCGCTCCATTGACTCCATTGATGTACAGAAGTTTTTTTTTTCTAAGTGCCGTTGCGGCAGCCTTAGCGATCGTTCTCCCCTCCAAACTGCCAACTTTAGTTGGCGGGAGAAATTGGCCATAACATCTCAATTTCGTAGTGCCGATCAGGCCCGATAAGCTGTTTTTTTTTGTTGAATCCAGCCGATTTAAAAAAGTGGCGATCAGTGGCGAAAACAGGCTTATCGGCAGGCGACTGGCCATAACAAAATAATCGGCTCCGAAACCTGGCGAAATCAAGCACTTATCGGCGCTTACTGAATCTCAAACCCAATTTTGGCTATAAAATGGTGATAATTCCCTTATCAACGCTTACTGCATGAGGCCCTAAGTGAGAGAATCAGAAGGTGCAGAAGGGAACAGGAGGTAACAGGAGAAGGTAGTTAAGACACATATAGGAATATTAAGCTATATTCTATATTCTTATGGCCATTAATGAGATTGGGAAGAGAGTGCATCCCTTGAGGGAAAAGAAAAGGGGATATAAATAAGAGGGGTAAATAAATGAATAAATAAAGATACACCAAAATAAAGGAAAGAGGATATCCACGCCCCCTTACACTCCAGGGAAGTCCAGATATCAGGATCCTGGCGTCATAAGCCGTCCCCCCCATGTAAGGACACAAGGAGAGGGCTAGGAGGCATAGGAGGACACAGACCTAAGGCAATGTAAAGCACCCATATTAAAGTAGAATCGGAGGGTCAGTTATCGAAGGCCCTAGTCAGAGATGGAGGCAACACACTCCGTGCATACGAGTACAGGGGAGAGAGTAAGAAGTCAGTACAGCCTAGAGTTATTGTTGAAAGTTTGAAGTTTTCCGTTATCATATAATACACATTTTCAGGGCGGGGAGGAGCGGTGGAGTTCAGGCCGGCCCTGATCACCGCATGCTCTCCATGTCGGGACCGTATGGGATATTAACCAAGGTCTCCGGCAAAGTCCCTTGGGAGGGGCGGGCGGCAGGGGCAGAGGAGGGATGCCAATTGGGAGTGCATCGGGCCCCCCCAGCCGAGTGCCCAGGGGCTAGGTTCACAAGACCAAGGTTTTGGTACCAAGGTCACGTGACCAATGATCTAAAAATTGTTTCTTCTTTTTTTTTGTTTGTCTACATGTTACCCTCCCCCCCCCCACTTGTGTCTACCCCCTTCCGGCAGCAGGTTACAGACTCTATAGATCGGAAAGAGGAGCGGAGTGCAGTCGGACGACAGCAAGAGAAGCTGGTACAACGAGCCCGCAGGCAGAAACAGAGGGTTAAGCAGCACAGCTGCGACACACAATTCGACACAGTCGTAACGCAGATGGTCCCCGAGATACCGCACAGATGAGTAGCGATATTATTATGATCTCACATAATGTAAAGGGGTTCAATAGTCCCACTAAACGAAGAATCGCCTTTAGGGAATATAACCGTCGAAAGGCGGATATAATTTTTCTGCAAGAGACACACTTCTCCCGCCAAAATCACCCAAAATTCTTAGATAGGAGTTACAGAACAATCCATTTAGCGTCTGCAGATGTCAAAAAGAGAGGCGTGGCAATAGTTTTACATAATAGGATCGCCCTGACCATTGACAAACAATACGCTGACCCACAAGGCAGATTTCTAATCTTAACAGGCACAATACAAAATCAAATGGTTACATATGTGTCAGTGTATGCACCCTGTGAACAAAACCCCATTTTTTTTGAACAACTATTTACTAAACTACACAAAATAGCTAAAGGATCTATCTTTCTTGCGGGCGACCTAAATCGCACATTGAATCCTGACTTGGACAGATGCACGCAATCTAACACAGCCCAAAAACAGGACTTACTAACCATACGCAATGGCCTCCAGGATTGTCAGCTGACAGACGTATGGAGGGAACAACACCCAATGACTCGAGATTACACGTTCTACTCAAATCCCCACAACAGATCCAGCCGAATAGACTACTTCCTAGTGTCGAGTAGAGTGGTTCCGGTGGTAGGCCATACAGAGATACATGAGATCTCATGGTCCGACCACGCGCCTATAGAGCTGAGGTGCACGATAGTAGGGCTAGACAGACCCGGAGCAAACTGGAAGCTCAACGAGCTTCTTCTCAAGGCCCCCGCTACAGAAAAGGCGATACGAGACCGGATAAAAGATTTCTTTAGCGAAAATATAGGAAGTGTACAGTCGCAGGCCACGCTCTGGGAAGCCCATAAGGCTACTCTCAGGGGTTTCCTTATGAATATAGCTGGTAAGCGGAGGCGAGAGAAAGCGACTAAAATAAAAGAGCTGCAGACGAAACTAACACTTCTCGCTGCACAGCATTCCGCGGACAAAAACCAGAACACGTGGCAAGAATTAATAGATACTAAGGCGGCCCTTAATTTGGTGTTATCCTCCCAGGCCGAGAAGGAGTTAGCTTGGTCCAAACGCAGATTTTATGAAAAAGCCAACAAGCCAGATACCTTGCTAGCCAACAAGCTCCGAAACAAGCTTCCAAACTTTAGGATAGAGAAAATCAGAACACAACAGGGTGACCTTACCTCCGATCCGAGACAGATAGAGGAAGCATTCCGAAAATACTATGCCACACTGTATGACTGCGATAAGGTCTCCCACAATCAAAAAACAGCGGTTACACTGCAGAAGTTTTTGTCAGAGGCGCAGCTCCCGACCCTGGGCAAGGCTGAGAGAGAGGTTCTACAGGGTGATTTCACCCTAGAAGAGATAACAGAGGTAATTAAGTCCCTTAAACCAGCCAAGGCCCCAGGCCCTGACGGCTACTCCAATTTATACTATAAAAAGTTCGGTAAAACCCTAGCTCCCCATCTTTTGAAGTTATTTAACGGGATTCTGGAGGGGGAACCCTTCCCGGCCCAGATGCTCCAGGCGTCTATCTCAGTGATCCACAAACCCGGTAAGGACCCGGCAGACTTCAAGAGCTACCGGCCAATCTCCCTGATTAATTCGGATATAAAAATCTTCTCCAAACTAATAGCAAACAGGGTGGGCAGAGTCCTTCCGGGCCTGATTCATCCGGATCAAGTAGGCTTTATTCCAGGCAGACAGGCAGCAGATAACACCAGACGGATAATAGATTTGATAGATCTGGCGAAAAAGAAAAACATACCGTCTATGGTGTTGAGCCTGGATGCCGAGAAGGCATTCGATCGGATCGATTGGTCCTACCTACGGCAGACGCTTGGGGTGTTTGGGTTCGGGAATCGTATAGTAGAGGCAATAATGGCCCTTTACTCAGGTCCCACAGCGCGTGTAAGGCATCAGGGCTTCCCGTCGGAATTATTTGATATAAGAAGTGGGACCCGTCAGGGTTGCCCGCTGTCCCCACTACTTTTTGCCCTTTGTATCGAACCCCTCGCAGCCCATATTAGGTTATGTCCAAATATAACAGGAATTCAAACAGAGGGACAGCATCACAAAACCGCATTATATGCAGATGATGTGATCCTTACTATCTCTAAACCACTGACAACTCTGCCCAACGTCTTTGAGATCCTGGGCACCTTCAGCATGGTCTCAGGGTTCAAAATTAACCAGGCCAAGTCGGAAGCGCTCAATATCAACCTGCCAAAACCAACCGAAAAACTACTAGAACTTAATTTTAATTTTCAATGGCAAGCCTCCGCAATCAAATATTTAGGGGTATATATCACCAGGGATTACAATACCTTGTATAAGGCAAATTTCCCCAAGATGATGAAGAAGTTAAAGGAGGATCTCAGGGTGTGGGCGGGTTACGGGATATCTTGGTTTGGCAGGATTAACAGCGTAAAGATGAATCTGTTGCCCAAGCTATTATATCTGTTTCAAACCCTACCAATACCGATAATTAAATCAGAGATCCAAGCCCTTCAAACTCACATCATACAATTTATTTGGAATAAAAAACGCCCACGAATTGCAAGAAGTCTACTGACAAAACCAGTGACAAAGGGAGGACTATCGGTACCTTGCTTGATGGCGTACTATAAAGCGGCACAATTGACCCAAATCATTCTGTGGCATGCAGACCCCACAAATAGAAGATGGACAGAATTGGAGGGAGAATGCTGTGCGCCAGTTGCACTCCATAACTTGATCTGGCTACCAAAATGATGCAAGCGCGACATCGGAACGCCGCTCTGCGCAGTGGCGAACTCCTTAGCGGTCTGGGAGACATCTAAATTTAAAGCTAACTTAACCACCCCCCACACATTAATGACCCCCCTATGGGGCAACCCGGACTTTGCTCCAGGGCTGTCGAGTGATAAATTTGTAAAGTGGACGCAGGCAGGGTATAACCGATTAAAGGACCTGGGGGGTAAGGGATCTATCAAGACGTTCGATTGGTTCAAAGAGGCATTAAATTTCCCAAATTCAGAATTATTTAGATTCCTCCAGGTCAGGGCATTTTATAACAAATTTCCTGTTCGTCCTGCACGAACTAATTTTGAACAGCTGTGTTCCAGACCAACGGACACACGGGGACTGACATCTCGGATGTACAGGGAGGTAGTCTGTCCGGCTGGTAAGGACCCCCCCCGCCTACGATACATGCGACAGTGGGAGACAGAGTTAGGGGAGACCTTAGAGGACGATGACTGGAAATACATATTTCAAGCTGCAGCGAAAAGTTCAATATGTGTCACATTAAAGGAGAACGCATATAAGGTCCTTATGCGGTGGTACCATACCCCTGCTAAATTATCTAAATTTGTCAAAGGATATTCGCCGCTCTGTCCTAAACAGTGCGGGGAATTAGCTGACCTAACACACATGCTGTGGTCTTGTCCAAGAGTGGTCCCGGTTTGGGAAAGAATTCGAGACTGGTTGCAAGGGATTCTCGATTTAGAGATCCCCCTGGACCCGTGGCTGTTCCTTGTGGGCAGGCGGCCCCAGGATATGTCTAGAACGACACACAAATTAGTCATGCATTTTGCGACCGCCACCCGATGCGAGATCGCAGCATTGTGGAAGCAGAACGAGATCCCAATTATCCCCAAAATTAGGAACAGAATTTGGCACGTATGCCAGATGGAACAGTTAACAAGTTGGGTTAACGACTCTGGCACTAAATTTTTAAAAGTCTGGAATCCATGGCTTGAGCAAACCAACATTACAGGGGTGGACGCTGCCTCAATTTTGCACTAATAACAACAAATGCGCTCTCCTCTGATGGGACGTTCTAGACACGGACATAGGACAACACTAGTCAGCGCCTTCTCACTTGTACACTAAACAATAAGCTCTCGTCGGAGGAACTTCAAGCAGTCAGATCCAAAGCGACCCTCCTCTACTATCACGTCGGATCTTCCCATTCCCTGCTCCCCCTCTCACCACATGTATACCCCCCCCCCCCAGTCTTGTAAGTCTTGTATGTCTTGTCTTGTGTCCCTGTCTATGACTAGAATATTGCTGGTTTTGTTAAATGATGTTAAAACACTAAAAAGTGGACTGTGATTGTAATGTACGCCAATGGGAGGTGAGTTTCTGTATATTTGCTTTCCACAAATAAAAACTGAAAGTTGAAAAAAAAGACCAAGGACAAATACTTTCTAATCCCAATGGGATAAGAAATTAGAAAAGGGGGGATTGAAAAGATTTGGGTTACTGTCTCTTTAAGAAACTTTTTCTGTAAAGCTCTTGTTTTTGTGTCTGTTTCTGCATGGTACTTTATTTTTTCACACAGGCACTGGTCTTGGGCAGATTATATCATTAATTTTATATCCTAAGACATCTCACTATATTAACATACACATTTTTTACACATTTCAAATTAGGAGAAGCAATATCTATCCTCCTATCAGACACTAGTATGAGTCATAGATGTATCACTCTATCCAATCACAAGTTACTAAATGTATGCCACTCCCATTTATGGGGAGACTATAAGGGCTGGAGCACACACCGCGCTACACAATGTGCACGCGTTCGTCATCGACCCCTGGCGACCAATGGTAGTGTTCATTGTTGAAACTACCATTGGCTGCGAAGCACGGCATCGTCGGTGCTGTAGCTGGAGTCTTTTAAAACTGTGATTCCAGGCTGCAGCAACGTGACGTCAGTTTCAGCAGCCAATCAATGTGCAGACGTTTTCATTGATTGGCTGCTGAAATTGGGATGGGGGACGGGGGACTGTGCGCAATAGGAGCTGGGGCAGAAAAAAAGATAACCATTTGCTTTTACCTCCAGGTCCCTACTGCACCCCCCCCCTGTCCCCGCTGCTCACACCCCCGGTCCCCGCTGCTCACACCCCCCCGGTACCCGCTGCTCACACCACCCGGTTCCCGCTGCTCACACACCCCGTCCCCGCTGCTCACACCCCTGGTCCCTGCTGCACATTATACACATGTCAGTGTCCTATGTCTCAGACAATCACAGGCTGTCACACACAACTTTATTGCAGCCCCTTGTTTTGGGGAGGGGTGTCTCTGTTGCTTGAGATGCCGAGAGGGACCCTGGCTTCCTGCTCCCTCAGGGTAGGAGGCTGACCACGTCACGTGGGGGCGTGTTGTGTCGGATCATTCCGTCAGCTGGGGATGATCACACATCGCCCAGCAGACGGAGGCGCGTGCACGCGCACGCAGCCACGCAGCATCGCGAAGCCACAAGTGTGCTCCAGCCCTAACTGTTTTGAATTCTCTTTGTCTCTTTATGTGAGCATATGTTTTGGTATGGCTCACATCTTACTAATTAGTAAAAAAACAGCTGAAGAATTACTCCATTGTTTGTGTTTCAACTTATTCCTAACTTTTTCTTTATCACCATGACATGGTACACCTACCAACAAGGCCGCTTTATACATTAGGCCAACTAGGCACAGTGCCTAGCGCCTACAAACCTTTTAGGGCCTACAATATTTCACTTGAAAAAATACCTAAACAAAAAAATCACAAAATAAGAGAAAACAGCAAATTTGTATTAGTATCGATACTGTTAAATACAAAAGTATCGATGCCAAATATCGCTAGTGTCAAAAGAAACAAGCAAACTATGAAATTAGCATAAAAATTAGTAATAATATCGGACACACAGGCCTCTAGAAATAAAAGTGCCTTGGGCCTACGAAGGTTTTAAATGGCACTGCCTACCAATCGGATTGGTGGATGTTCCTGTAATGGATCGGGGGACTCGCGCTTCCCAGCGTGTCCCCGGCACCTCACATCCCCGGCGCTTAGTCGCCCCACTTCCCTACATCCCCGCTCTCTCTCTTCCTCCTCTTTGCCCCGTCCCTCCGTGGTGCGGTCCACACACCCGGGCACGCGTTCAGCGCACGCGCGCGGTTCCCTCTCTGGGCGAGCATGTTCCTGTTCGCTTGTCACTCATCGAGTGGCACACGCCCCCCGGCGTGCCTCTGTCATCCCAGCCCTTGACGTACCTGCCTCCTCCTCTTCCAATTCCCTTCTGCCGGACTCCTCCTCCGCGATGCACCCTCCACACTCTGGTACACGCGCGGTGTGCGCGCATAACAACTTTACAGAAGGCGCGCGCACCCATTCAAGTTATCTGCCTTCCCCACGCACTGGCTCCGCCCCCCATCGGTTGCAGGCTATTACCTTGGATTACCTTCCTGTCTCCTTCCCTGCTCACTCTGACCTATCCCTGCAATTACCCACTCAAACCTCTTCTCCACCTCTCACCCCTTTTGGCTCCTCTTCCTATATAACCTCACTCTGTCCTCTCAGTCCTTGCTCTGCATAACTTTCCTGTAGCTCCTGTGTGTGCAGTGTCTATGCTCAGCTCCCTTGTCTGTTTCAGCCATGATTTCTGTCCCTGCCCCCGCTTGGAATAATTTGGCTTGAAATTGAACTCTGCTTTGGGCTTGAATACGCTGCCCTCTCCTGCCCATGGACCCTGGCTTTCGGACATCATTACGCTGCTCTCTCCAACCCCTGAACTCTGGCACTTGGACATTACCCTCCGACCTCTGGCACCCCGGACTCAGCAAGTATTACGTTAACCCTTACTCACCAGGCCCGGCAATGCTATTACCACACTCCAGGCATGCCCTCACTGCTGTGGGTGCGTGTTATACCTTTACCCACCTCAGTACTGGGGACTGGCCAGGTCTGCGGGCATACAGGCGTTACAGTACCATATGATATGTTTCCTTTTTTTGAGTGCTGTGATGTCATCAAAAAGGAGGGAGGCATGCTACCTGATTGGCTGGCTTCCCTTCATTTCTGGTGACGTAACTGAGACCACTAGATAGAGGTATCATCATAGAGGGCTCACTAATATCTTCTCGAACACTCTGAGACTATCCTCACTTTATTCTTTGCCGCTGCATAGGCTCCCTTGGGCAATTCACACAGGTAGATCACACACATCCTTAAAGTGGTTTAGCTTATTTCAAAACATCCACCATTGCTATCCACAGTTATAATACCATTTCTCTACTTGATCCGATTTGGGAGACTATAGTGGATGAAATATTTCTCCCACAGCACTTTAGCCACCGTTATTGCCTTCTGATCTTTGGTAGGGAAGACTGGGCGTATCGCGTATAGTGATCGGTCACCACCAGCACATTCCTGATACCTCTTGAATCAGGTATGATGCACAAGAAGTCCATGCACACGAGGTACATAGGACATGAGATTTTTAGATGGCCCATTGGGGCTGCACGAGTGGATACATCTCAGGCATTTCCGGCAATTCCACTCAACAGACTCTCGCATCTTGGGCCAGAAGAATCGGTCTCTTACTAACCCGAAAGGTCTTATCCACCCCCAGGTCTGAGATCTCAGCAGCGCCTCCAAATGTAGACCTCGTTCCCCACAACTAAAAGGGCTACCATATTGCCATTAGCTGTAGGCTCACAGAAGGCCTGAGCCTCTGCCCTGGGAGCCTGGGGTGATTGTGTGTCCCCCTTGATGCAGCACCTCCACCTTAAAGGGATCCTAATATAGCAGGATAAGCCCCCCAGGAACAATCCCAGTAATACACAAATACTCAGATATATCAACCTTTACTATACACACCAATAACATTACCCTGTATCACACAGTTTAACAGGCCCCAAACCCATACCAAAAATGAGTGACCCCAAAGTACTTTGTGTGCCAGGCACCAATACCTTGATGTCCTTCCCCCCCAATGTCAAGGCCCACCCAAGTGTTAGTACACTTGGTGGGGTACCTGTCCAGGGCTCCAGCACCCAGGTACGGCAGACTAACAAGCGAGGATTTGCTGATCCAGCAACGTCGTCATCTGTGATGGCTTCTGCCTCTGCGTTGGATGAGCTCTGGGAGGAGGGTCCCACCTTTGAGAGTCTCTGTACTTAGTGGTGGTCTGGTCCCAGACCCCAGGCCTCAATCACGCATGGCGTTTTCATCTGTGTCCCTGAAATGGGGAGCGTCGTTATCTAAGAGCCCTTCCCTAAAGCAACCACAAACTATACGTGAGCTGGGGCCTATCTGGGACCAAAGGGGCAATCTAGGCCTAGTCTAGATACCACTGACACCAAGACACTACCTTCCCCTTCTGTGTCCTTGCTCCAACTGGCGTGGTCTCTCTGAGCACGCCAAATGTATCAATCTGATCACAGGGAATTACGGGCGCGCGATTGGCTGCTGCAGCCCATGTGCCTAGCAGCCCCAGGAGCTGCTTGGGATTGTAGTTCCCTATGGACCACTTTTCTGTAATGGCCACTGCTACTATTACTCTGCGCATGCGCAACGGGAGTACAAAGATGTCCGACACAACTATCAGGCCATTGCGCATGCGCGAACATACTGCTCATGCGCGCACATTTCAAGATGTCTGCCACCTACACTGAGGAGGTTCAGCGACCGGATCGCCTTCCTTATAGCCCGCAACTACCCCCGCAGCTACCGGGCGTAAGCGGGAGCAGAGGGAAGCCCAGCGGGGGACCAGGCTACACAAGTTTTGTCATACCATTTGTTTTACATCATAATATGCTCACACCTACTTTACTACTGTATATATATTTTAAATAATTACTAATAAAGTCAAGTATTAAGACATTTACTATTCATCTACTGCTACCACCACTATAGATAGGAGTTTTCACTCATATGGGATCTTTCTCTTCTCTTTGCTACAATGATATTTTATCCCAGGTTGCACCTACCACAAATGTAAGCACACACACACTGTTGATATAAGCTGAGCAAGGGTTTCCCCCTCCCTCCACCCCAGATACAGTTCTTAGCAGAAATAACCTTGATGAATAATGAAGATCAAAGAAAAAACAAACATAGTCATAAGGGGCAATTCTAGTAGCACCAAAGTGGTCATTGCCAAATTGCACCGTTTGACATGTTAACAAGAAGTAGAATGAAACGTAAGAAAATCCTGTATTCTCTATTGCAAACTGCTTCTTCTAAACCGCGTCTGAAAAAAGTGACAAACTGCATTGTTTAAAAGCCAAATGCCTGGATTGTACTTGCTTTAGGAGCGGAATGACCAGAGGTCATGCTAACCTCATCGTAAGTCTGATTTATGGGTTTTGCTCTCAGCCAAACTCATACTTCAGGCTGTAGATGTAACTTGTAATACAAATTTCGACACTTTATAGATGTTGTTTTAAAAAAAGTGAGTATTTTTTTAAGCGATTTGCTTTACGGAGCTACGAGATTAGCAATTGGGTAAAGAGAGAAAATTAAGCCTACTATTTGATGTGTGGCTTCAGTCCTTTCCACAGATTGGTTCCGCTGCCTGAGTCTTTCAGAGGTGATTCACCAACCTCTGTATGAATATGGGTAGAAAAAAGGGGTGTCCTCGGGCGCGTCACTCTGCTTGCGGCTCCACGACATAGATATGTGCAAAGTAGTGGAGAAAAAGGGGGGGGGGCACAGTAAGAAACAGCAAAGGGGGGGGGCACAGTAAGATTAGCAATTGGTGGCAAACAAATGTGGGTTTGACCCCTTTTTGAGAAATCGATCGGATTGGCAGAGCAATAGAGACAACACATCTAAAAAAGCCGTTTACACGCGATTTGGACATGTGATAACGTCTAACAAAATAGCAAAGTTTACTAATACGCTACGAAAGTGCACTTTAACTGCGTTAAGTCATATTTCGGAGCTACTAGAATAGGCACCTTGGAACTCTATCTCAGATATATAGCTTGATCACAAACAAGGATTGTAGGTCTACTCATTCCTCCTGTTTATGCTGCAGGACTTTTCAAGAACTCCTTACCATCATTGTGGAGAGTTTTCTAATTGGTTTTATATTTATTTTAATCTTGTTTCATGTTTAATTATTCTTTTTTAGCCTTAGTAAAAATTAAAAACCTAACAAATCCAGTTTTGGCAAAACCATAACACAAACAAATTGTTTAAAACCAAAACCATGTCTAAAATCAAAACATGAGTGAAAGTAACCACACTTACTGTAGATAATCTAGCATGAATTAACACCCATTAGGAAATTCCAGTTTTGATTTTTTTTCCTGTGACCCCAGTTGGCATTTATACTATATACTATAAAATGTAACCAATAAATAGATAGGCTTATTTTATTCATGTTATGTAGCAACGTACTTTCATAAATAATATGTTGATAATGAAAACTTAAAATAAAGACTCAAATGTCTAGGTGGTATTTTCTTAATGTAGGTTATGATTCCATTTGTTTTAGATTGAATAACAAAATGTTCAACGTTCATCCAGCTATGGTATACTGTAGTATGTGTTTATCAGCTATGGTGGGAGGTGTGTATGTGTGCGTGTGTGTGTGGGGGGTGGGGGGGTAGGGGGGTGTTATTAAAGGCAATGGGATATCTGAAGTGAATCATATTTTGTGGAATTACTGTAAGTAAGATATGTTAAACCAATAATTTAGAAATAATTATGTGTTTATTATAAATCTGTCATATTGCATTATTTATTCTGATTGTGAATATTAGCCACCAACTAACAGAAAAGATTTCCCTTCACAGCTGCTTTTTTCTAATTACATCTGAAAGCAAAAATATCTAGTGCCTGCACTCAGGTGTATGAGAGGAATTCTTCTTTTTTTTTTATAAAAAAATTAATCTTAGCAGACAGTGGCAATATTTCTTACAAAATCAGTTACAATCAATGCTATGCATGATTATTTTTTTTAAATGATTGGTGCATATTAAAACAGTTTTCCTTAGAAGGAGCTACAATATAATATTTGATCATGTTTTACTAAATATCTGAGAAATTATAGATGTTTCTGAAACAAAACAATTAATAATGAATCATAAGACTATCAAATAGTTGCAAATGACAATCATGTTTTTATATTGTACACAGATGAACAATACATACTGTAAATCATTTACAAGCAATATTTGTGTTAGTGATTTGTAGGAGATTAAATTACTGAAGTTAATTGTCCATGCATGAAAGTCCTTTCAAAGAAAAAGGGTAATTTCCCAGGATTACATTTATTTATTGTTTAATAACTAACAATAACAAAATGTTTATTCGAGTATTGAGAAGGTCTACTTTAAAATATAATTGCCAAGTTGAGTTGGGATTTCATAAAACACAGAATACATAAAATTAACGGTTAGGGAGAAATAATTCAAGTTATATTCTAGCTAAGTATATAAACAGTATAAACAGTATACAAACTATAAACTATAAACTCACAACATCTAAAATTGAAAAGATATTTTGAATGTAATGAATATTTATTAATATAGTGCATATCTTACATTATAAAGAAGTGTTTGATTTGTCATGATGGGTTAGATTTGAACTCTTCAGTAGAATTTGCAAATAATAGAGAAAACAATCTCAAACTAAAAACAAATAAAGAAGTAAACCGAACAAAATTACCATCAATCAATTAATCCAATCCAAAATAAAGACTTGAATAAACAATTAAAACACCAAAACAAAACCATGAATAAATAAAATAAATATCTAAATAAACTGCATCATTCCAAATCAAAAGTAAAAAAATAGTCCAACATTAAAAAGCAAACACCAATCAAAAGCAAGAAATAAACATTCTGGCAAATGCTTGCTTGTATGTATTTTAAATGTATATTGGTTCTTTGTTTTTAAATTTGTATGCTATTTATATTGCATATTGATGTAGTGTTCAGGCATTTTTGCTGGTGTTTTAAATAGTTTATTTGGCAATATGCCACCTCATTGAGAAATAAAAAGGTAATGATTTAAAAAAATGTTGAGTTCAATATAGAAGAACCCCGCTTCAGCTAAGTACAAAGTAATAGTGTGGGGGTAAGGTGCTAATGGGTGACGTATAAGGTGAGTAATAAAGAAGCAAGAACCCACTATAAGCACTCAATATCCCCTGATGTATGATGTGAAAATTAAAAATAATTTTTAATGCTATACTAATTAAAATAATGGGTGTTAAAATTCAACAAATGACACACATATATGATACCCTATGATGAATATATATGATATTCCGGGTAACTAAGTAAGGCGACAATTTGAGGTTAATTGGATCAAACTGTCCCAGGGAGCCGGTGTACAGTATTCCCTATAAGTGGTTAATTAGGTGTACGCTGGTATCAGTGAGGGGCTGTTCAATACCTGTCTCAGGTGTCAGACAGGTCCCAGATGGTGAAGGTGAAATGTGAAATAGATCATAATATGCTAGGTACTGACAAAAAGATCAGTATTTCAAATCAGTGTGTGCTCACTTTGCAAATCATGAATCCATAAATGGAAGGTATAGACTCTCTCTACAATCCAACATGTAGCCACCTAACAGCAACTGGTTAACTCCTGAATAGTAAAGGAGTGGGCTGTTAAACATAGAACACAATGTGCAGAGGCTCATAGACTCCTATAGGCAGTGTATTTATTAGTATACCTGTGCACATATTCATGAATGTGCGTCCACTGTCAGGAGTGCTAATGCCACTATAAAGCTGTGTATGGTGGAAAGAAACCTGTCTAATGTGCAGGAAAAGGTTCCTTGGTGGGTATTGAGTGAAAAAGAGACACTGTTATAATACTGCCACAAAGCAGCACTGAACACACTGTTAGTAAACTGCTAAATGAGCATATGGTATACAGATCCAGTGAAGGTAAATCAGTCACATATGTACCATAAAAATTCACATATAAATCACCTGTGTACTAGCTGATGAATTCATAGAGCTAATACCACTGATAAATGCAAACTCCGTGGCTAATATACCCCTAGAAACGGTGTGGCTGTTGGTATGCCTATGCACATATTAATGAATGTGCTACCACCGTTAGGAGTGCTGGTTACACTAATACAACAAAATAACAAGGAAAATCAAGCAGCCCTCGCCTCACCATGCGTCACCGAGTCACCACAAAGACTCCTGCCCAACATTGAAGGGAGTACACGTTAGCCGCCTGGCAGCTGTTTGCTCTGCAACTCAATAATGCTACCACGTGAGTACTGACGGCGCGCGTGCACGTGACAGATGCCGACACGCGTGTTTCGCAGTTAGAAACGCTTTCTCAAGGCTATAAGTGTGAGGGGGAAGTCCCATAGATCCTAGTAAAACTTATATATGCATTGTAGTGTTTCTATTGGCTGAAAGTTTCTTCCTGGAGGTGTGTCCATGCAGTGCTATTGAAAGGTCACTAAAACAGCACTAACTGATAAGCCTAGACTCTCCTTAAATAAATGCAGTTGATGTAGTCACAATCTTAACTGCAGCAGTGCATTCATTAAAATAAACTGCACCACAGCACTTGATCTCTGCAATCAGTTTTAAATACTCCTGATAGTCAGTGAATTGTGAACATGGTAATGGGGTAAAGATACAGTATTAACCCCTGAGATGAAATATAATGAAAAATCTCTATCAACATAGATGAACTTGTAAAGTACATTTAATCAGGTTATAGCATACTCATCTTCTGTAAATGATGCATACAGAGTTCAGATGTTGAGGAATTCATATCTAACCTTTTGTTATAAGGGATATTAAATCCAACTAATAAAATATGGCCCTGTGGTATAATGTAGATAGGTGTATCATACACTTGATGTAGCTTAGCTGTGTGACACTGTGTACTATGTAATTGACCGACAGTTAAAAATATACAGTATGGGGTCACGGTGTAACAAAGTGTGATTGCTGGGTAACACATTTCTGTGCAGCACAGAGGTAAGTAACAGTAGGTATATATACAAGAGATGGAATATATACCCCTATTTATAAAGGGGGAGACACTCCAATGCCGCTGACAGTATATTCAATTGCACTCATATGTGCTCAGGGTCAGTTGACGTGAACTTAAATGAATGGGGTAAACACAAATCCCTCGTTCAAACCTTTGGGCGATAGTGTCTGTAATGTATATATCCATCTTGCCTCTTTTTGTAACAGAACTGTGTCCCAGTCCCCATGTCTACGGTCCATTGAGAATTGGTCCATACCAATAAACTTAACAGTTGTTTGTTTATCTTGGTGCACAGAATTAATATGTCGCGCTAGAGGTTTATCTGTTTTATTACGTATGGAACCCATATGTTCCAAGACCCTTACCTTAAATGGGCGGCGGGTCTTGCCAACATATACTTTGCCACAGTCGCAAATGGCTTGATATATAACGCCTGTGGTCTGACAATTAATAAACTTTCTGATGTTATATGTCTGGGTTCCATTCCAATTTGAGAATGTACTGGTGGTAAGTATGTGATCACAAGCCTTACATTTGCCACATTTGAATGACCCTTGTGGTTTCGGGGGGATCCAGGTCCTCTTGACCTCTTCATCAAAGTGGCTATGAACCAAAACATCGTTCAAATTTCTTGCCCTCCTGCTGACCATAGATGGATGGTCCTGCAAAAATTCACCAATAATAGGGGCATTAGCACTCCTGACTGTGGAAGCACATTCATTTATATGTACACAGGTATACTAATAACCACACTGCCTATAGGAGTCTTTGAGCCTCTGCACATTGTTTTCTGTGTTTAATAGCCCACTCCTTTACTATTTTCGAGCTAATTAGCTGCTGTTAGGTGACTACATGTATCCACCATGAAACCTTTCTCTGCATACTAGATAGGTTTCTTTCCACCATACACAGATTTATAGTGGCATTAGCCCTCCTGACAGTGGACGCACATTCATGAATATGTGCACAGGTATACTGACAACCACACTGCCTATAGGAGTCTATGAGCCTCTGCACATTGTGTTCTGTGTTTAACAGCCCACTCCTTTACTATTCAGGAGTTAACCAGTTGCTGTTAGGTGGCTACATGTTGAATTGTAGAGAGAGTCTATACTTTCCATTTATGGATACATGATTTGCAAAGTGAGCACACACTGATTTGAAATACTGATCTTTTTGTCTGTACCTAGCATATTATGATCTATTTCACATTTCACCTTCACCATCTGGGACCTGTCTGACACCTGAGACAGGTATTAAACAGCCCCTCACTGATACCAGCGTACACCTAATTAACCACTTATAGGGAATACTGTACACCGGCTCCCTGGGACAGTTTGATCCAATTAACCTCAAATTGTCGCCTTACTTAGTTACCCGGAATATCATATATATTCATCATAGGGTATCATATATGTGTGTCATTTGTTGAATTTTAACACCCATTATTTTAATTAGTATAGCATTAAAAATTATTTTTAATTTTCACATCATACATCAGGGGGTATTGAGTGCTTATAGTGGGTTCTTGCTTCTTTATTACTCACCTTATACGTCACCCATTAGCACCTTACCCCCACACTATTACTTTGTACTTAGCTGAAACGGGGTTCTTCTATATTGAACTTAACAGTATTTTGAGGTTATCTTTGACCTTTTCCTCCCCAGCTCGCACATATTATGGCAGGCTTTCTTTCAAGTCGCCCTGATTTCCAGCTGTGGCAGCAGGAAGCTGATACTTTGTTTGCTCCGGAATATGTGCCGGATGAGAGCAACTCAACACCAGATATTTCCAAATACTTCTATGAATAGGATAAATTACACAAACAGCGAATACGCACTTGGTGGGAGGTTTATAGCCTAGAGAAATATCTGGGTGCAGAACTAATACCAAGAGGCCTGAGGGTTGATCTTGCACCCGCACACCATATTGCGGATGAGAATTTTAACCATTCATGGGAACTGGTGCTGGGACAATGTTCCAAAATGTTAATGCAGCTTCTAGTGGATTTTCAAAAGAACAGATTAGCTGACATCAATCTACAGACTGATGAAAGGCTGAAAGAAGTTGAAACATGGCAAACGAATACCAGGTTCACTGAACTGGAGGTTAAACTCCAGAGTAGCTTTGAGAAGTTCTCCAGTGAGATCAAAGAAAGAAAAAGAATTAAGTATAATAGAGATGCTAAAGACTTTGAGGAGAACAAAATATACCGTTATAAATTTGCCAAAAAAAAGAAGGCCCCACCTAAAAACACTAGTGCACCCCAGTATCAGGACTCTTCCACCAATTGGGAACCCTCTGAAGATGATGATAGAGATTCTCTCCCTCTACCCCCCCCCCCCCCCCAATGCTGCATCTAACACTCAACCCCCCCATGTTCCTTTTTTAGGACAACAATCTACGGCCCCAAAATAAATGCAAAAACATGACGGGGGAAAGGTCTGGGACCTCAGGTCAAGAGGGGGACAGTCACACCATGGTGCAAGGAGGGGGAGGAAACAGCAGAGATACTAAGAGTCACACCTTCACCAGTTACAAACTTGTCAACTTTCCCTCTGAATGAGTCCCACATAACATTGCTTAACAAAGGGTTGTCCTTCTCGCCATCAACTGATTTAAACACATTTGAATGGGTCAAAGACCTTAATCTGTTTGCTCGTAAACTCAAGTTGAAAAAGTTCTTTAAACTAAGGGCAAACAGACAAGCCAACACACTCAGTATCCCAGGCCTTGACAGCAGGGACATGGAGGCATACAATACTTTGCTAGCACTGGAGGAGGACTCAGTCAGATTAGTAGGGGAAGGCCCTTTTACAAATTTAAAACCAAACTCTAGATTCCTTCCATTTGGTGACAGTTATGCCAATATAGATGTTTTCGTAGATCTTGTCACTCAGGATCTCGAAACGCTAACCCGCTATCATACTCATGATAATCTTACCAAATCTGAGAGGAAAGCACTCAAAGAACTCACAGAAAATAAAAAAAAATACTATCAAACCAGCAGACAAGGGTGGAAACTTGGTTGTTTTGGACACCACTGACTACAAGAGGGAGAACATTAGACTCCTTTCGGATGTAGCTTGTTATGAAGTCTTAGACAATGACCCTACTAATAAGTACCAAAAAGATCTAATGAACATCTTACAAAAAGGGTTAAATACCAAGCTCATCAGTCAAAAGGAATACGACTACATGTTGGTCAAATTCCCTAAAACAGCCACCTTTTATAGCCTTCCCAAACTACATAAATACAAGAGACCCCCACCAGGTAGGCCTATTGTTTCGGGGATTGGGAGCTTAACAGAAAAAACTAGCTCTTACATAGACTGTATCCTTAGACCATTTGTACAATCTCTGCCATCCTACCTTAGAGATACTAAGGATGTGTTGAGGAGACTTGATGGCATTGCTGTAACAGACAAAACCATCTTTGTCACTATGGATGTCGAAGGACTATATACCAGCATCAAACATGATGCTGGTATAAAAGCAGTTATGTATTTCCTCAATACAAGGGGCACATTCTATAAGGCACACAATACATTCATGGCCGAACTGATCAAGTTTGTACTCACACATAACTACTTCTTGTTTGCAAACACATACTGCTGCGGCCGAGTTTATCCGAGCATTTGCCCGTTCTCGGCCGCAGCAGTAGCCTGTCACGCGCCAGAGGGTGACGGGCGCGCGCCGAAGCAGCGGAAGAGCGCCCTCCGATCGGGGCGCTCTCCCTCCCGCTGCCGGGTCCGCCGGGTCCCCCGGAACCCCCTGCCGCCGTCCCCCACATCGCGGGACACCAGGGCTCCCTCGGGGAGCCCTGGACGCGCGTGCAGGGGGCGCACGCTCCCGATGACGCGTGACCGCGCGTCGGTGACGCGCGGCATGCCGAGGGGCGGCCACTAGCAAGCCGGGAAATCTCCCGGCTTGCGGATCTGGCCGCAGTGCAATAAACTGTGTCGCCAGTGTATTACCATCAGATTCAAGGTACGGCCATGGGTACTAAGTGTGCCCCATCATACGCCAACCTATATTTAGGGTGGTGGGAAACTATGCTGGTTTTCTCAGAAGAAATGGAGCCATACACATCACACATCGATATATGGGTACGCTATATCGATGATGTGATGATGTTATGGAATGGCACCATTGATGAACTCCTGGAGTTCGTTGACATTCTTAACAGTAACAAACTCAATCTGTTTTTGACTTTAGAACATGATCATGACAGAGTGATGTTCTTAGATGTGTGCATCTCTAGGGGTATTGACAACACCATTGCTACCACGATTCACAGCAAGGCCACAGCTACAAACAGCCTTCTTACTGCCAGTTGTCATCATCCTAGATCTCTCATTAACGGTATCCCAGTTGGCCAGTTTTTGAGATTAAAACGCAACTGTAGTAACTATGCCGATTTTGAGATACAGGCAGGCTTGATGGCCGAGAGGTTCTATGAACCCGGCTATAGCAAGCGAATAGTGAAGTTGGCATACAAAAGGGCCAAGTACACTCCACGCTGTTCATTGTTACAAGACAAGATCACAGAAACGGACGACAAAACAGTAAGATTTATTGGCTCCTTTAATAACCAATGGAAACATGCTAGGGATATTATATGTAAGCATTGGCATATTTTGAGGGCAGACAATATTATTGGTGAATTTTTGCAGGACCATCCATCTATGGTCAGCAGGAGGGCAAGAAATTTGAACGATGTTTTGGTTCATAGCCACTTTGATGAAGAGGTCAAGAGGACCTGGATCCCCCCGAAACCACAAGGGTCATTCAAATGTGGCAAATGTAAGGCTTGTGATCACATACTTACCACCAGTACATTCTCAAATTGGAATGGAACCCAGACTTATAACATCAGAAAGTTTATTAATTGTCAGACCACAGGCGTTATATATCAAGCCATTTGCGACTGTGGCAAAGTATATGTTGGCAAGACCCGCCGCCCATTTAAGGTAAGGATCTTGGAACATATGGGTTCCATACGTAATAAAACAGATAAACCTCTAGCGCGACATATTAATTCTGTGCACCAAGATAAACAAACAACTGTTAAGTTTATTGGTATGGACCAATTCTCAATGGACCGTAGACATGGGGACTGGGACACAGTTCTGTTACAAAAAGAGGCAAGATGGATATATATATTAAAGACACTATCGCCCAAAGGTTTGAACGAGGGATTTGTGTTTACCCCATTCATTTAAGTTCACGTCAACTGACCCTGAGCACATATGAGTGCAATTGAATATACTGTCAGCGGCATTGGAGTGTCTCCCCCTTTATAAATAGGGGTATATATTCCATCTCTTTTACTGCACCGACACACTTTATTCGAGCAAATACCCAGTATGTACCTGGCAGATACCTGGAATGCGCCGCTCCTCACCTCTGACAAGCCCCGTTGCGTTTGCCTTCCCAGCCTGGGTTCATGCCTGGCTGACGGGCGGCTGATCTGTTAAATGATAATGATTAGGATTTAATAGGCTGCAATGCTTCGTGTGTCTACCAGATGGCATAAATTCATGAATTGTAATGCAGTATATATATATATACTGTGCAGTATTGCAGCCAGCGGGAATAAAATGCTTCAATCCCTGCCTGGAAAATAACCCAATGCACTCGGGCAGAAAACAGTCACAAACCTCAATACACCCGGGTATACCCGAATTCGTGGGACTAGCCGAGCTCGAATAAAGTGTGTCGCCAGTGTATATATACCTACTGTTACTTACCTCTGTGCTGCACAGAAATGTGTTACCCAGCAATCACACTTTGTTACACCGTGACCCCATACTGTATATTTTTAACTGTCGGTCAATTACATAGTACACAGTGTCACACAGCTAAGCTACATCAAGTGTATGATACACCTATCAACATTATACCACAGGGCCAATTCCACCGGCCATATTTTATTAGTTGGATTCAATATCCTTTATAACAAAAGGTTAGATATGAATTCCTCAACATCTGAACTCTGTATGCATCATTTACAGAAGATGAGTATGCTATAACCTGATTAAATGTACTTTACAAGTTTCATCCATGTTGATAGAGATTTTTCATTATATTTCATCTCAGGGGTTAATACTGTATCTTTACCCCATTACCATGTTCACAATTCGCTGACTATCAGGAGTATTAAACACTGATTGCAGAGATCAAGTGCTGTGGTGCAGTTTATTTTAATTAATGCACTGCTGCAGTTAAGATTGTGACTACATCAACTGCATTTATTTAAGGAGAGTCTAGGCTTATCAGTTAGTGCTGTATTAGTGACCTTTCAATAGCACTGCATGGACACACCTCCAGGAAGAAACTTTCAGCCAATAGAAACACTACAATGCATATATAAGTTTTACTAGGATCTATGGGACTTCCCCCTCACACTTATAGCCTTGAGAAAGCGTTTCTAACTGCGAAACACGCGTGTCGGCATCTGTCACGTGCACGCGCGCCGTCAGTACTCACGTGGTAGCATTATTGAGTTGCAGAGCAAACAGCTGCCAGACAGCTAACGTGTACTCCTTTCAATGTTGGGCAGGAGTCTTTGTGGTGACTCGGTGACGCATGGTGAGGCGAGGGCTGCTTGATTTCCCTTGTTATTTTGTTGCATTAGTGTAACCAGCACTCCTAACGGTGGTAGTACAGTCATTAATATGTGCATAGGCATACCAACAGCCACACCGTTTCTAGGGGTATATTAGCCACGGCGTTTGCATTTATCAGTGGTATTAGCTCTATGAATTCATCAGCTAGTACACAGGTGACTTATATGTGAATTTTTATGGTACATATGTGACTGAGTTACCTTCACTGGATCTGTATACCATATGCTCATTTAGCAGTTTACTAACAGTGTGTTCAGTGCTGCTTTGTGGCAGTATTATAACAGTGTCTCTTTTTCACTCAATACCCACCAAGGAACCTTTTCCTGCACATTAGAAAGGTTTCTTTCCACCATACACAGCCTTAAAGTGGCATTAGCACTCCTGACAGTGGAAGCACATTCATTAATATGTGCACAGGTAAACTAATAACCACACTGTCTATAGGAGTCTATGAGCCTCTGCACATTGTGTTCTGTGTTTAACAGCCTACTCCTTTACTATTTTGGAGCTAATTAGCTGCTGTTAGGTGACTACATGTATCCACCATGAAACCTTTCTCTGCATACTAGATAGGTTTCTTTCCACCATACACAGCTTTATAGTGGCAATAGCACTCCTGACAGTGGATGCACATTCATGAATATGTGCACAGGTATACTGACAACCACACTGCCTATAGGAGTCTATGAGCCTCTGCACATTGTGTTCTGTGTTTAACAGCCCACTCCTTTACTATTCAGGAGTTAACCAGCTGCTGTTAGGTGGCTACATGTTGGATTGTAGAGAGAGTCTATACTTTCCATTTATGGATTCATGATTTGCAAAGTGAGCACACACTGATTTGAAATACTGATCTTTTTGTCTGTACCTAGCATATTATGATCTATTTCACATTTCACCTTCACCATCTGGGACCTGTCTGACACCTGAGACAGGTATTGAACAGCCCCTCACTGATACCAGCGTACACCTAATTAACCACTTATAGGGAATACTGTACACCGGCTCCCTGGGACAGTTTGATCCAATTAACCTCAAATTGTCGCCTTACTTACACTGGCGACACACTTTATTCGAGCTCGGCTAGTCCCACGAATTCGTGTATACTCGGGTGTATTGAGGTTTGTGACTGTTTTCTGCCCGAGTGCATTGCGTTATTTTCCAGGCAGGGATTGAAGCATTTTATTCCCGCTGGCTGCAATACTGCACAGTATATATATATACTGCATTACAATTCATGAATTTATGCCATCTGGTAGACACGCGAAGCATTGCAGCCTATTAAATCCTAATTATTATCATTTAACAGATCAGCCGCCCGTCAGCCAGGCATGAACCATGGCTGGGAAGGCAAACGCAACGGGGCTTGTCTGAGGTGAGGAGCGGGCATTCCAGGTATCTGCCAGGTACATACTGGGTATTTGCTCGAATAAAGTGTGTCGCAGCAGTAGTTACCCGGAATATCATAAATATTCATCATAGGGTATCATGTGTGTCATTTGTTGAATTTTAACACCCATTATTTTAATTAGTATAGCATTAAAAATTATTTTTAATTTTCACATCATACATCAGGGGGTATTGAGTGCTTATAGTGGGTTCTTGCTTCTTTATTACTCACCTTAAAAAAATGTTGAAATGTATTAAATATGAAAACAATGCATCACATAATGTTTTCTTAAAATCCCATATTATTCAGCAGCCCTCCGCGAGATTTTTTTAAAAACTTTTTGTTCCATTGGATTTTCTAAGTCCGATGGGTAGTGAAGGCTTTCTACACTGGTTCTCAATGGGCATGCGTGTGGAACCAGGAAATGGAATAGAAAACCATAATATCAAATAATTCTTTTGATAAGTTCAGTGTCCCATTATTTGTGAAAGGAGGATTACTACTGCACACTATATATTGCAAAATCTTTCAAATTTACCGGTGCCCTTGCGTTGAAAGAAATCCTGATGGAAATCCAAATCATACACTGATATAAGAATAACACAAGGCACTGCGGAAGCCACTCATCACTTCAAAAAGACCGCTTTGGTCGAAAGGTCGCTACGTTTTTGGCTCATTAAATAGCTTTTAGAAACATTGGCGGTGCCATGTGTTATTCTTATATCAGTCCATTATTTGTGAAGGCATTATACAATACACCCCATTAAACAGGAAGTGGAGTAAAAGCATGAAACAGCTCGGTGTGAAATTTTATTACAAATATATTTTATTATTAATTATTATAAAATAAATCTTATTACAATTTACAAATCGTGGAGCTGATAATACTGACTGTATAAAAGTAAAAAAAGCAATGTTTTAAAAAAGCGATGTTAGAGTTTCATCGAATATCATCCTTATCATCCTTTGACGCTCAATTTCAAAGTTTCTTTTCTGGAAAAAAAAATGATGCTATACTGTAAGTCCCGGTAGTGCACATGCGTCAAGTTACAGATGCAGCAACGAGTATCTGAACATTTGCCTTTGAAAATCTGGGCAAGCTTCCAGTAAAGCTGCAACATTTCTGTGACATTTCTGCAAAAAGACTAATTGCCCATTGGATTAACACAGCGGAGGTCCCTGGCAGTCTCATACAGTTTGAATGTGACTGCCAGGGAACCCCACTGTGTTAATCCGATGGGCCATTAGTCTGTCTGCAGAAATGTCACAGAAATGTTGCAGCATTACTGGGGTATTGCCCAGATTTGCTCAGGCAAGTGTTTGGATACTCGTGACTGCATCAGTACGCTCTAGTACCCATGTATACAAGCATTGACACGCTATGGCAGGCATACACTATGATGTAGTGTCATTGAGAATTAAAGTTACTACTGTATAGTACATTATATTTATCTTCATTATAAACTTTGCCAACAGGGTGGAGATGACCCTATGTCAGAGGTGTATTGTGCGTACAAGCTGGGGTCACTCATGTAGTCTGCATTAAAATTGTCAGATTCCTGCTGAAGCTGGTAATCAGGTGTGGCCAGGTATCAAGGTTGGCCTGTTATTGCTATCGTATTGGTAAGCCAGGTTCGGCAAGTACATGTCTTAAATGGATTAAACTCGACTTGTCTCCTTTTGAACTCGTCATGATCAAACATACCGGTAAAAACTGGGAGCATTGACCAATAACCTCTGTACTTCTCAGAGGAGGGGCTGAGTGAAAAAGGCAATCATTCATAGTTAAAGTTTGCTGTATCAATTTTTTCCACCCGCATTGATTTGGTGAAAATTTGAAGAAATCATATTTGTCAATGATGTAGTCATATATCTCTGCTAAAGTCGCCTTCTTATCTTTTCCAGCATTAATTGCAGAAAAAATTAAATATGCATAACTGCACTCCGGTCTAGTATACGGACTTGACATGATTTTCAGTGTACAGTATGTCCATTCAGCAGTTGTGCAGGCATAGCAATGTAGAATAATGACCACACATTTCTAAGGAATCGGGGAGCGCGTCCCCCGCGGTGCACTCCCTCCTTACCTGATGTCTTGCGCAACCCCGCTGTCCTTACAGCAGGAGCTCCCTCAGGAGCTTTTCTGTTGTCGCGGAGACTTGCTCCGCCCCCCGTGTGCGACGCGCATCAACATCATGTGGCACGCAAACGTGACATGTGTGCACCGTTACTAAGCTGTGTGTCAACTCTCTTTATTATGCCCACCTGTCTCCTGTGTCTCTCCTCCTATCCGTGCCTCTGCGGAGGCCGCGCCTCCACTTCGCCCTCCTCTCTCATTTGTCATGCTCTCCCACATATGCTCAACTGTGCCACACATTTTCGCTGAGCATTGTTCCAGTTAGCGCTGTTCCTGATTCCTTGTCCTGCCTTGCCTTGTCTCCTAGCTCCTTTTTTCAGATTGACCTCCTGTGTACCGACCCGGCTATTACTTTAGACTCCTCACTTCTGACTTACAGAACCGGCTTACCTCTGACTTTCCGCATCTCTCGAATCCTGACTGTGGCTTACGGATCTCTACTGTTACAATCCCTGACGATGACTAAACGGATACTTACCATTCTATTGGATTCTACCTCAGACCTCGGCAAGTACTTAATCATTCTACTCTCTCCAATCCTGACACGCTGCCTGACCATCCGCACTCCAGACGTGCCCCCATGGCTGTGGGTGACGTTTATACCCATTCCCACCTCAGTACCAGGGTTCCACCTTGTTTGTGGTGAGCACAGCGTTACAACATTCTGTTTTGAGATTTTAATTATGAAACACATAAATTTGATAACGTCTTCAGCAACCAAGGTCAATTTACAATGGATCACCATAGTGGACTCTCTTTTTATCTGTTTTTTTTAAACACCTGTACATTGACTACCCACAATCCACTGTATAGTCTATGCAAAGGGATTCACTTTTGCCATCTTGCGGATACGTGCAGAACTGCACCCAAACAAATCAGAATCCAAGAAATCAAGGAAATTAACAACGCTAAACAGAGGTGTTATTGGCAGCCTTCACGGAAGATTAACGAGTGAATGCCACGTGGAATATAGCAGACTTTACTAAAACTGCTCTGAGAAATGATCAGATAATGGCCGCTGCATCTGTATGCCATCAGGGCTAGGTGCCTTATTTACTTAAAAAAATTTAAGCCGCCTATGAACTTTTTCCTCAGTTTACCAATTGTTCATTAATATGGAGATTGTGCAAAACTTTCACACAAATTTGTGAAACTGCAAAATTATGGAGTAACGGAGTAAAGAAAATCTCAGAAATTGAAGAAATGTTGGTGAGAAAAGAGCTCTTTCACCAAATTTGCTTGAAATAATTTATTTCAAATATAAGTTTTAAAAAGAATAGATAGAATTAAACATTAGTCTATTGAATTTTAAGTTGCACGTAAATGAGTGATACTGTATCATGTGGTGTAGTGTCTATGGATAGGAATTGGAGTTTATTGGGCTGCAACTGTTTGCTAGCATGTAGTGGTTTTTAATTACCACACTCAACATCAATTATCCCCAGTTTGAAAGTGTGTAATTATATAAAATCCCAAAGATAAATGGCAAAAAATTGAAGGAAGTGCACTTCATAGCGCAAAAGTAAGTGATTGATGACCATACTGCTTAACAGCAATCAGTAACAGGGCCGAATGATAATGATGATGATTAACTGTTTCAGTTCTGTGGGTGTTTGTAACCTCTAATGCTGAATACATTTTGGAGTGTTGATGCTAACAGTGTTCAAGCCCCATTAATGACAAGTTATATTTGTGTTTACTGGTAAGGATACCCCCGCATCAGCTAATAGTATTGTAAAGGTGGTGGTGCTCTGTGGGAGAATATAGATATAGACTACGTGAGAGACAGAAATCCAGTAAGGACACCCACCCACGTGATGGATGATTTGTGAGTATATTAAAATAATTTATTAATCAATAACCAAATACAATAAAGGATGTTAAAATGATAATTAAATGCAATATAGAAACTAATGTCTGAACACTAAGGTAGGTGTTCTGGATCAGCTGTAATGGCTATATGAGTAGGAGGACCAGATAATGTATTTAAACCTTTTCATTTCTAAACCTTTTAAAGGAATAGGGGTCTATGCACTAAATGCCAATAAGCCACTTATCGATGCCTTTTTTCTCCAAAAATATCTACAGCTATTCAGTAAACCCTAATATGTCACCAATAAAAGCCCTTTCTGCAATTTTTTTATTCTGAGAAAAAAAATCACAGAATGAGAAGTGTGAAGCCAGTTATCGGCAGGTTTTCAAATTTGTGCAATTCTAGTAGCCCCGATTAGCTTATCGAGGATAATCATGGCTCTACTGTAGAATAGAGATTTCCTCTGAAAATCCTCCTGCCAGGAAAAGTTGGCAGGAAGGTGGTGAGAAGCTGCCGAGAAGCGGCGAGTGGGGACTTAGCAAAAAAATGCATTTTTCCTACATCAGATTGATGCCAGGAGTCTCTTATCACCACATATCGGCAGGTTCTGAAACTGAGGCTAATCATGGCTCAAGAATGGCGAGTTTCTCCCAAAATCCTCACGCAAGGAAAAGTTGGCGTGAGGCTGTGAGAAGCTGCTGAGAGGCGGTGAGAGAGGACATAGAAAAACAATGCATTTATCCTGCATCAGATTCATGCCGGGAGTCTCTGGAGCTGATACCCATTAATATCAGCACCGGGGGCCCCCGGCATGAATCCCATGCAATAAAAAATGCATTTACAGGCAACTTCATTACCTAAGCGCTAACCGCTAAAGCAATGAGGAGTTTAAGTTTAAGGTTTTGTGTCCAGTCTAATCTGTTTGTACAGTATAATGTACAGTATATAAACAGCAGTATTGATGTACACAAAACCTCTCCTCTCTCAATGAACTGTACTGTACACGGAATGAGGAACAAGATAAAGACGGAAAAAATAATATTACTATGTATACTGTATATATATATGTATATGTATATATATATATATGATACGAACCAATCCAAAGACCAGTAAAGAGACAGCACACCGCACGGGGTTAATCCAAAAATCTATATTCACAACATGAAATACACGTAAGCCAACGTTTCGGTCCCACAGAGAGACCTTCCTCAGGGCCGTGCAACCCACAAGTGCAAGTGACCACACATATATACCCTCACCCATAGTGCAATGCAAACAAAGGGAACCAATCACCAACATGCAATCAGACAGAATATGCAACATAGCTGTGCTCCGTGCCCCCTCACCTATTACCTGATTATCCAAATGACTCATCATGACATGAGAGTAGGCACTTAAACTATTAGGAGAAAGACACCCTTTAGACACTGGTCCCAGGGTCTACTGCCCTTGCGGGGGAAGGTCGCGCACCGCGCATCTGCAGTGGGCCAAAACATATTGACTGCCGGAGCGCCAGCAAGGAGAGTACGCCGCGCATCACAGCTGTGAGCAGACGCCTCATTGACTCTCCCTGGCCACCAGGGACGCCGGCAGCGCAAAACACACATGCGCAGTCTGAAAAACCGCCTCGGTGCACAGTTACCCACACACTGACAGTAATAATGGGCTAAACAGAATAGTAATAAACAGAGCGTTAAGGTGAACCACAGGGGGACAGGTAGAGGTATAGAGCACAAGGAGCGCATAGCATCACCATAGTATATAAGGACAAAGGAAGTGCAAAAGTGCAGAGGGAGTGATGCAACAGAGTATGAGTGACAAACATAAAAAAGGCATAATGCAAAATCAAGTGAAAGCAGGGAGACTGCTACAAAAAGCAGCTAAGTGAAAGTTCCTCATTTAGGCCACCAGGTGTCATAGATCTTAGTTCATAAATAAGCCTTGCTTCCTGTTTAAGCAAAGTCCTGCCCCTGTCACCCCCACGGGGGGGGACTGGGACCTGCAGAATAGGCATACAACGAAGTGTGGCCAGTGTGTGTCTTTTTTCCTTGAAATGTCTAGCCACAGGTAGACACTTCAGGTCTACATCAGAGGCATCACTCAGTAGGGCTTTTCTGATGTTTGAACGGTGCATGGCCATGCGTTCTTTCAGCATCCTTACAGTCTTCCCGATGTACAGCAATCCACAAGGACACTTAATAAGGTACACCACGAATTTAGACTCACAGTTCAGTGGTTGTTTGATTTTAATCGGTGCGCCACTATGCGGGTGATTGTAGCTAGGGCCCAGCTGCATATAGTTGCAGTTGGTACAGCCATGACAGCGGTACGAACCAGGTTTTTTGGCTAACCAAGTGGTGGGTGTGGCATATTTGTCTATTGGGTCAGATCCAGTGACCATGTCACCAATGTTTGGTCCCCGACGAAAGCAGAATAGAGGTGGCTCTCTAGCAAATGCACCAATCCTCTCGTCATTCTCCAGGATGCGCCAATTGCCCCGAATGCAGCGCTTAATGCTGTTGGTAGCAGTACTGAATGTACTGACTATATTGAGCCTGTTGCTCACCGGTCTGCCTGTCGAAGGTGTCAATAGTTCACCCCTATCAACCTGTCCAACCTTTTGCAAGGCAAAATTGATGTCCTTGGCCGAATAGCCCCTCTCCCGGAAGCGTGCGGCCATTTGGGCCAAGGCCCGTTGGGATTCTTCTGGATCAGTGGTGATTCTTTTCACTCGGAGAAGCTGGGAGTATGGGAGACCCCTCTTGAGTGGTACAGGATGGTGGCTGGCTGCACAAAGAAGGGAGTTCTTGTCTGTACTCTTCTGGTATATTCTAGTAGCCAGCGTGCCTCCAATTTTGTACACTATGGTGTCTAAAAAAGCGATTTCCTGGTAGCTGTGGTTGAGGGTAAAACGGATTGTGGAGGGGATTTTGTTTAAATCAGAAACAAATGTCAGCAGCTCCCCTTCACTGCCCGTCCACAGAATGAAGATGTCGTCAATATAGCGAAGGTATTTGACGATATGCCGTCCATGCGTGGTGTCAGTTAATATGTGCAACCGTTCATACAAATCCATAAACAGATTAGCGTACGACGGTGCATTATTTGAGCCCATGGCAGTGCCCGTAAGTTGCAAGTAGTAGTGTTTCTCAAATTTAAAGAAGTTCTTATGGAGGATGACCTCAATGAGCAACATGAGAAAGTCAACTGGTGGACCCTGTTCGACTCCCTGTTCTTCCAATTTTGTGCGTACTGCTTCTAGGCCCCCTGCATGGGGAATGTTGGTGTACAGGCTGGACACATCTAGCGTAGCAAGAATACATTCTGCTGTGTTAACGGAAAGATGGCTGAGCTGCTCAATAAAGTCCGTGGTGTCCTTGATGTATGAACCCATTCCAGCCACCAGTGGCTGTAGATAGAAGTCCACAAATTGCGAGAGGGGGTGGCACAGCGACCCACGGGCCGAGATGATGGGTCTGCCCGGTGGTGCGACTATAGATTTGTGTACTTTGGGTAGTGTGTATAATACTGGCATCACAGGGTGGTCCTGAGTCAGGAATTTACTGGTTTCTTCTGTGATCCAGGCATTATTCAGGCAGGTATATATATTATACATTACAGTATATATATATTATTAAATAATATTCTTATAAATGTGCATAATTCAAATTTCTCCATGTTTTACAAATGTTTTCTAAATATTTATCCAATTTCAATCTGCCAGAAGAACTTAAAAAAGACTGCATTATGTATTATTAATAATTTTTATATTTGCATTTTTTTGATCCTCAAAAAATTAAATAAATATTTATTCACATTCCTGATAATCAAAATCATTGACAACAATCACCCCCCCCACCCCTACAGTATCAGAATGAATGACAAAACAACATGAATCAGTTAATGTTTTTTTTTACTCTCAATTCTCACAATGCTGTGCAAATCAGATTTACATTTCAAATTCGAGAAGGGATTTTCCAAAGCGTTACCGTAAACAAAGCCTCAAAGGGTTGGGGGGGGGTTGGGTTAGTCATGTGCAGTAATCAGCTAGCTCCCATCTCAAAGAGGCTTAGAGTACACGCAGGCGCAGTGAGGCGATTGACGCTCGGCTTGGGACGGATTAAAAACACAATGACTAACTTCAGAAAATGAATGACTCTGTGGAGAGGGGGGGTTGGGTGACTCATGCGCAGTAAGCAGCTAGCTCCCATCTCAAAGAGGCTTAGAGTACACGCAGGTGCAGTGAGGCGATTGACGCTCGGCCAGGGACGGATTAAAAACACAATGACTAACTTCAGAAAATGAATGACTCTGTGGAGGTGTCTGTCGAAAAGAGTTTGTGTGTGCATGGGGGAGGGATGAAGGATTAGTTGTGCAGCAGTTCAAAGAAATAACATACTGTAGAGTAGAGTACAGTAATTTCAAAAGGCAGTTCATCATAATAATTTGATCAATAAACCCCCAAATACAACCCCCAAATACAGTACATAAAAAGCAAGTCACTTTATCTCCCTGTGCCTCAGGCACCAAAAACATAGATTGTGAGCTCCACGGGAGAGGGAACTGTGTCTGCAAAATTTCTCTTGAAAGCGCTACGTACTGTATACTGTAACTAATAGCGCTATACAAAAACATGCTATTATTATAATATCAAGGTGATGCTCTGTGCAAATAAAATTCGAGAAGGGATTTTCCAAAACGTTGCCGTAAGCAAAGCCTCAAAGCTCCCTTCTCAAAGAGAATTACACGCAGGCGCAGTGAGGCTTTGTACAGTAGCTCGGCTATGGACGGATTAAGAACACAATGGCAACATTCAGAAAATTAACGACTCTGTGGAGAGCGGGAGGGGGTTGGGTGACTCATGCGCAGTAAGCAGCTAAGCTGCTAAATAGCTCCCATCTGAAAAAAGGATCACACGCAGGCGCAGTGAGGCTTTGAAGCTCGGCTATGGATGGATTAAAAACACAATGGCAAGATTAAAAAAATGTACGACTTTGTGGAGAGGGGGGGTTGGGTGACTCATGCGCAGTAAGCAGCTAAGCAGCTAAATAGCTCCCATCTGAAAAAGGATTACACGCAGGCGCAGTGAGGCTTTGAAGATAGGCTATGGACGGATTTTGAACACAATGGCAAAATTCTAAAAATTAAAGACAGCCGCATGAAGTTCAAACCTAAAGACATACTTTAATTTCAAAAGCCAGTTCATCTTAATAATACACCCCCAAATACGTTACGTAAAAAGCACACAAAACAACCATGTGCAGTCAAACACACAGGGTTGCAGACAAAAGCTACAGCCCAGATTGAATATCGTAATATAGTAAGATGGTTTTTGCAGGCTTGTGGAGAAAAAAAAAAAAAAAAATTACAATAAAATGTTTTTTTCACTCACTCAAGCAAGCAGTGATGGGCGAAGTTACAGGCGCATGCGCAGTAAATTCCTGCTGTCAAGCAGGAATGTGATTGAAACCAGACACACGTTCAAAAGAATGGTGTGGGAGAGATGTACTGCATTGCACAGAAGATAACAAGTTGAAATACCCTGCAGTGCAGTTAATTATCCTGAGCGAGGGGAGAGCGCTATATATACCGAAATGTGACACTGTTACAGTATAGTACACACCTATACTTTCAACAATTTTCAAATGAGACATACTGTACTGTACTGCAGAACAGCACTGCAAATGCATGTATACTTTAAATATGCAAATTTACAATTACTGCGCGCGCACACACAGACTGTGTACTGACCTAGGTTGAACCGCAAAGGTATTAGACTTCCAAGACAACAGCTCGCAAACGCCCCCCTGAGATTTTACACGGCATTGCAGAATTGCAGACAGCGAGAATAAAATGCTAATATCACGAGCGCGAAAATAACGCAGTTCACTCCGGGCGAAAACGACAAAAAAACGCACATAACCGGGATAATCTGAGAACCGCGGATCTAGCTGACTTAGACTCAGATCGGCCGCCACTGTAGTTACTCACAAAACATTTCAAATGGCATTGATTGAGCAGCTCGTTGGACAAGTTCGAAATGTCAATTCACGAAAGCGGGGAAGGCCATCAACACAAGACACTGAAGACAGGCTAAATGGTAAACCGCACTTCGTGATAAAAAATAAAAAGAACACAACCAAAGATTGTGCAGTATGTAGCAATAGAAAAATGAAAGGTCAAAGACGAGAAACTGCCTACTTCTGTGAAACTTGCCCAAGAAAATCTGGCTTATACCCAGGTGTATGTTTTAGAAAGTTCCATACAATGAAAAAATATAGAGACTACATAATATATGGTTTTAGAATAGTATTTATTAATTACTTTGTAGTTATAAGAAAATATAACTGTGTTGTATAAAATGTAATAGTATGTGTTGTTTTAAAAAAAAATTAAATTAGACCTGCTGGCGCACTTAGTGAAAATTTATTGGACCGCAAAGGATTAATGGACAAAATAACTATTATTCAGATATGAATAATAGCTCATTTGCCGATTATATAAAAAAAATTAGCCAGCAAGCATCCCTGTTTTTTCAGTGTGTAACATGGTATGTCCATAAGTACCTCTCTTTCCCCCACAGTGTATGTGTTATGTAAGTCTCTAATAAGTTAAAGGCCTTCATGGGTTAATCTATGAGCCATTTACCCCCTTTCCACCCACTTGTAAGTGATAGAAGTAAGGTGGTGACTCATGTCCTGTGTAAGCCTATTAGTGATAGGTACAGTCGATGAGCCCGTCCCTTCCTGAAGCTAACCAGTGGGTGTTGCAAAGTTAGAGCAGTCTTGCTCTGACATCCATGGTGAGAGCATGGGCTGTCAGCCTCTCCCATTGTGTGGATGAGCTTGCCCACCCTAGGCCAAAAGGCCTTGGGACCATCAAGACTCAAGGCCCCATACTACCAGGGCAAGCTCCATCCTGAAGTCATTGGACATTGGACTACAAGAACTATGCTGTGTGAAGAGCACATGCAAATAAAGGAGTATGCTGCACACCACAATAAAAAATATAAATACATACAGTTTACCGGTGCTGCTTGTTCAAGGAGTACCTGTCAGAGTAATTCAAGGGCAATACTCAGGAAAAAGGGGATCCAATGCTCTACGGTTTTTATTATAATGCTAATTTATTTGTGCCACACGATGTTTCAACTTAAATAGGTCTTTCTCAAGTGACTAGGCATGCCTAGTCACTTGAGAAAGACCTATTTAGGTCGAAACGTTGTGTGGCACAAATAAATTAGCATTATAATAAAAACCGTAGAGCGTTGGATCCCCTTTTTCCTGTGTGAAGAGAGCATGCAGCATGTCCAATAAATCTACTTGTTCACTATACCTCTGCCTGGGTGTCAGTTCCTGGGCAGGAGGGGTAGGGAGTGTTGTGAGGGAGCTGACATCCTGCATCCTAGACGCCCATCACAGCTGGAGGCACTGAACCAAGGAACAAGAACCCAGCGAACCCCCAAAAGCCTGTCCTGTAGCCCCTTACCATCGTGGCTACTCAGCTCTCCTGAACCAGCATGTATGCCTCAGCACCACACTAAGATAGTAATTCAGTCCTTCTCCCAGAGGGAGGGTGGGGGGACATGGGTTACAAGTGCATGCTGCAATTATCCTCTAAGTGTCTTTATCCCCTCACTGTGCTTTCTCTGAGCTTGCTTCCACATATCCTTCATTATATTGTGGAGCACTGTGAATTTCTTCGCTAGGGCCGCAGCTGCTTGCCTCAGTTTCTGGACCTTCTTGTGCTCCCTCTTGTGCCGAGTCACCTGGCCGCTAAACTTGGCCTCGAGCAAAGCTCTGGTCTTGTCAGGGTAGCCTTCAGTTTCTCATGCTGCTCTGCGGGGACACACTGGGTAATCAGACATCCTGCAGCACTTGTACTTCTTTAGCAGCCTGCAGATTGAGTTCCTGCAGAGTTCGGTGCTTCTCCTTGGCATTCTGGAGGTGCATACGCAGACCTTGCAATTGGTTCTGCAAAAGGTGCTCTGCTTGTGTTTGTTACTCCAATACTTCAAACTTTTCTTCTTCCAATAGTTTCTTTATTTTTCGTAGCTCGGGTAGCTTTTCCTTCTTTTCATTGACATGGTCAGTCAAATCCGAATTTTCTTCTTTCAGCCTTGTATTTTCTCTTTTTGCAGTCCCTGTAATATTCAGGGCCTCCTTGTAGTCCTCCTTCTATTTATGCACTTCTGATTTGAGACTCCCGGTCTCTTGGCGTGAGACCCCTATCTATCTATAAGATTCATACTAAGACTGAGGATAGCTTTTTGAGAGATGTCCAGTTCCTCAGCGAGACTGTGAAGTTCCTTTTTAGAGACTTCTAGTTCTGTGTGGCAACTCCTGATATCTTGGTGTCAGGCATCCAGTGCTATGCGGAGAGTATGAACAACATTCTGTGATATGTCCACCTCTGTCCGGACACTGTTGACCTCCTGGCGTGAGGCATTCAGTTCTATGCGGAGAGTGTGAACCTCATTCTGAGAGACTTCCATCTCTCTACGCAATTGCGAACCTCTTGCTCAGAGAAATTAATCTCTTTCAGTGCCTCCTCATACTTCTGTTTCAGATTAGCAATCATTCCATCAGATTTGCTATGTTTATCCATGAAGGTGGCATTAGTAGCGTTCGCAATATCTAGTGCAGTCTTTAGATCCTGTTATTCGGTCCTGGCCAAAGAGTAAATTGTCAGCACAGTCTCCTGTAGCTCAGCATTATGTTCTCTCTTCAGTTTTAATTGTTCACAGACATGCCTGGCATTTTGCAGGGCATCTTCAGGGCTAGTCAAGGGATCGTCAATTACTGGTTATAGCTCTGCTTCCCTGGTAACGTTTGAGGGTTTCTCACTGTCAGCACCAGACAGACACTTCTTTGGGGTACACGACTTCTGCCTTGGGCCCTCTTGATATTTGGTCATTTGCCATTTCCTCTAGACTGCAGGGCATTTCGGCCCCCCTTTTACTCCGTGGGATCTGCGGACGTGTCTGATCCTTCCATGGTAATTGGAGAACCTCTTTTCTTTTTCTTGTTCTGCCTTTTTGCTTTGGACAACTCCGTTCCTTCAGGGGTACTGGGGTTTCCTTCTAGGTTTGAAACTTCAGCAGTTTCACATCATCCACCATGCTTTTTTGCAATTGCATTAGCTGGCAGGAATTTTTGGGGTCATAGAGACCTGTTTGTTTGGTATGTACCGAGTTTAGGCACCTCCACTATCCTTGAGGTGTTTTGTGGGTGTGACTTATGTGTGACATAAGAGATGTCTTAATCCTTATTCGTATCCTCATAGGACCGGAAGGGCCACTCTTCCGTGGGGTAGGGTTCATTAACGGAATGCCATATCTTGTCCTCAATTTTGGTGGTATCATGTGTATTTTTCTTCCTAACCTCAGGAAGCACAATTGCAGCTATTTTCACTGTATTCGCTAGAACCCCAGCTGGTAGTCCTACAGGTGGGCAGACTTTGCTTGCAGAGTTCGTAGCTCTCACAGGCGTCTCTGAAGATTTTTTTTCCCCTTCATATTGGTAGGTTCTGAAACATCAGTAACACTGTGCACACATTCCTTCTCCTCTGTGATACCGGATGTGTACCTGCCCAGAAAAAGCTATGTACCTTCCTTTTGTCCACAGTGCATTGCTTGCTGCCGCAATTCCTTGGCACATTGAAAAAAATATTCCTCTGACTGCTGCCATTTTTCTGGGGTCACGTAGGGATCATCCTCATTGGCCAAATAAGACCTGAAGGGACACTGTCCATGTGGCTGGGCTCTTTACACCAGGAACACATTTTCTTCCCCATTCTTGCAAACTGTATTTGACTTCAGCTGGGAAGCCATTTTAAATTCCCAGGGTTTTTTCTTCACAAGTGGAGGGGTAGACTATGTTCACAGCATCAGTCCCTTGTATGGGTCACCGTCTGTCGCAGTCCTTCCAGTCAAACTGAGGCATTGTGGCTTTCTCCAGTGCAGTGTAGTTTTCCTGCCTGGATGAGTAGTCCTTTAATTCTGGTCACTTCTGCATGTGTTTTGTTGCTCAGACTGTTGCAGGAACTTATGCAGGCAAAAGCACAAAATTTTTTCACAGGCAGTCCCCGGGGCCTCTTTGAACTTCCAGGGCCATCTCCCATGACACTTCTCACACCATATGTAGGAGATGTGTGCAGAGGTATGCAATGGAGACCGTTTTTAAGGTGAAACTAAAATAAGGCTTTATTGAGCCTGTTCCTTTAACACGGCAAAACATTATAAATAAACAAAATAAAGGTCTACTTCGCTTCGGAGAATATCTACACCTTTATTCCAGCCCTCTCTAACTGGGTGGGTAGCTAAGCTAATTACCACCCCAAACATATATATATATATATATATAGTCAGATAAGGCAGTTGGCACTCCAATAGGTGCTGGTAAGCCACAGGTGCACGTCCCATATAGAGAATGTAGTTATACGTTACCGTTCCAAGGATTGGTAAACAAGAGACAGCACTCAAACATTGAGTGCTGTCTCTTGTTTACCAATCCTTGAAACGGTAACGTATAACTATATATATATATATATATATATATATATATATATATATATATATATATATATATACAGCAGATATTACCAGATCTTCATCCTGAAAGAAGAGACAGCACACAGCCAAGTTGAAATGACAATATATTGAGGTAACAAAAACCAAGGCACTACATCCGACGTTTCGGTCAGCTACATGTGACCTTCCTCAGGGAAATCCCTGAGGAAGGTCACATGTAGCTGACCGAAACGTCGGATGTAGTGCCTTGGTTTTTGTTACCTCAATATATTGTCATTTCAACTTGGCTGTGTGCTGTCTCTTCTTTCCGGATGAAGATCTGGTAATATCTGCTGTTTCAATATCGCATATGGGATACGCATCAGTGTTTCATTGTTTACAGAGTGCCTGCTGCCTTGTTTCATTTATATATATATATAAAAACAAACATCACAGCTTGCACTCAATGTACTGGTTCATATAGACAGGTGCTAGTCTCAAATAATAGAAAAACAACATTACCATTCTCTCGTCCGGTAAAGAAAGACTGCACTCGGTTCAGTAATCATGAAAAACTGTATTGGGCATCTGAATAAAAAAGATAAGTCACCCAATCCGACGTTTCGGTCCTGGAATAGGACCTTTCTCAAGGGGGTGCAATGACAGACTGATAGACAAGCATATATATACCCTCACCACATGTGACAAACACACCTGACTCACATTACCTACAATCCAAATCTCTGCAAAAATCAACTGCCAGGTGTGTGTAATGAGCCGTCGCCATCTTGGAGGGGGTGTCTGTGAAGGTAATGACGTCACTGATCTGCCTTCATTCACTGCTACTATGTATCTACCCTATAGTAAGGTCAATCTTGCAGCCTGTCTGCCTGCCAGAACGACCACTAGGTGGCGTACCTGCCTATTCCCAAGCTAAAGTCAATGGGGCATGCAGAAAGAGTGAAGGACAGCCTTAGGCTGTCTATACAGGCAGCAACAAAGCACCAATCACACCAAAAAATGGAAATAATGATATAGCAAACTATGGGGAGAGAAAAAAAAAAAAGGGAGTAATGCTTCCCATAAATAACTGGTAATGTAGCCAAAAAAAAACCTTGCTGCACATCAATAAACTGGATCAATCCTATGGGACAAGGCTCATCAAACATAACAGTGTAACATAGAAACCATCCATACTAACACAAAAGGAAAGGGATATGTGAACACACGAGGGATATACATATTTACACAAAGAAAACTAAAAACAATTTAGTCACGCTGTGTCTGATATATATACATACTACTACCCTACAATACCCTATATCCCAGAGTCACACACAGAGAGACTGAGACAGCAGGCAGGAAGATAATACAAACAATGACTGCAGCAGCAGCAACGCACCGTACGTTTCATGTGCATGCAGTAAGGAACAGCAGAACTACAGTAAATGAAAGGCCAATCATAAAAAAGGCCAATTATAGAAAACATCCCAAGTTAAGGTCCTCATTAAGACCCTTTGGGGTCACCGTATTCAGATTATATATGAGTCTTGCTTCCATCTGCAATAACAGTTTGTTCCTATTGCCGCCCCTGTTTGAAACATGTGCCTGTGCGATCGGCATGCAACGGAACGTGGCCAGGCTGTGTTTCAGAGTTTTAAAGTGCCTAGCCACGGGCTGGTGTTTCAACTCATCTTGGTCTGTGGTCTCCAAAAGTGCCTTCCTGATGGAGGACCTGTGCATCGCAATTCGTTCTTTCAGAATTCTTTTTGTTTTCCCCACATAGTACAGTCCGCAGGGGCATCTAATAATGTACACTACGAAGCGTGATTCGCAGTTTAAGAAATGCGAGATTTTTATGGGAATACCACTGTGTGGATGTGCATAGGTTTTACCTAACAGAAGGTATTGACAATTAACACAACCCTTGCATTTGTAGACTCCAGGTGATTGTTTGAGCCAGGTCGTTCTGGTAGAGTATTTATCCACAGGATCTGCTGAAGTAAGCATGTCCCCCACGCTACGCCCTCTCTTATAACAAAAAAGAGGTGGCAGCTGAAAGTTCTTTCCAATTTTTTTATCGTTAGTTAGAATGTGCCAGTTATCCCTGATACTGTTTTGTATCAACCTTGAGGATGTACTATATGTTGAGACAACATTAAAACGATCAATGTCCTGTGTTTTGTTGACCGGTGTCAAAAGCTCCACCCTGGTCTTGTTTCTGGCCTTAATAAGGGCTTGTTCTATTTCTCCATTGTCATACCCTCTTTGTCTGAAGCGATCCGCCATCTTCTCTAACGCAGCATCCACCTCCAAGGGATTACTAGTGATGCGCTTGGCTCTCAGCATTCTATCTGGTGATCCAACTGCTAACTATAAAAAAGAAATTGATGGTGTTATCGCGATGGGCAGCAGTAATGGGTGGATCTTGGAAGACACTGCAGCATTCCTCATTCAGGACTTTCCGGTAATTCCGGTGCTATACACACTCCCTAAGGTGCATAAATCCTTGACAGCCCCGCCGGGGAGACCCATCATATCAGCGCGGGGCTCCCTTTGTCACCCTATCTCTCAATATGTAGATTTCTTTCTCCAGCCTGTTGTTCATCTGATGGCTTCGTATACTAAAGACACCACAGACTTCATTGGGAAATTGGCGAGAGTCGATCAGGATCTGACGGATGTCCTGCTAGTGACGCTAGACGTGGCAAGTTTGTACACGAATATCCCACACCAGGATGGGATGAATGTCATCAGGCACCAACTTGAAAGACATCCTGTGGAGATGGGACCGCCCACAGAATTTCTCATGACGCTTATTGGTTTGATCTTGCACAAAAACTTCTTCAAGTTTGAGAAGTCATTCTATTTGCAACTGATGGGTACCGCGATGGGGTCCAATATGGCCCCATCATATGCGAATCTCTATATGGATGCCTACGAGCAAACTCACCTCCTCAACGATGCACCACACTCGGAGTGCATTCTACATTACAACAGATATATAGATGATATCTTCATGCTTTGGAAAGGGACAGAGCAGGATCTGTCGGAGTTTGTGGCACACATCAATGGGATACCATCCACCATCAGGTTCACAGAAAGTCATGACACAAAGGAAATCAACTATTTGGATACAGTGGTCTTTTTGGATGATGGGAAGCTCGGGACACGGGTTTTCCACAAACCAACGGATAGAAACACTCTGCTGGATGCCAGGAGCCATCATCCAGCTACATTGAAAAAGGGTCTTCCATACTCACAAATGCTGAGAGCCAAGCGCATCACTAGTAATCCCTTGGAGGTGGATGCTGCGTTAGAGGAGATGGCGGATCGCTTCAGACAAAGAGGGTATGACAATGGAGAAATAGAACAAGCCCTTATTAAGGCCAGAAACAAGACCAGGGTGGAGCTTTTGACACCGGTCAACAAAACACAGGACATTGATCGTTTTAATGTTGTCTCAACATATAGTACATCCTCAAGGTTGATACAAAACAGTATCAGGGATAACTGGCACATTCTAACTAACGATAAAAAAATTGGAAAGAACTTTCAGCTGCCACCTCTTTTTTGTTATAAGAGAGGGCGTAGCGTGGGGGACATGCTTACTTCAGCAGATCCTGTGGATAAATACTCTACCAGAACAACCTGGCTCAAACAATCACCTGGAGTCTACAAATGCAAGGGTTGTGTTAATTGTCAATACCTTCTGTTAGGTAAAACCTATGCACATCCACACAGTGGTATTCCCATAAAAATCTCGCATTTCTTAAACTGCGAATCACGCTTCGTAGTGTACATTATTAGATGCCCCTGCGGACTGTACTATGTGGGGAAAACAACAAGAATGCTGAAAGAACGAATTGCGATGCACAGGTCCTCCATCAGGAAGGCACTTTTGGAGACCACAGACCAAGATGAGTTGAAACACCAGCCCGTGGCTAGGCACTTTAAAACTCTGAAACACAGCCTGGCCACGTTCCGTTGCATGCCGATCGCACAGGCACATGTTTCAAACAGGGGCGGCAATAGGAACAAACTGTTATTGCAAATGGAAGCAAGACTCATATATAATCTGAATACGGTGACCCCAAAGGGTCTTAATGAGGACCTTAACTTGGGATGTTTTCTATAATTGGCCTTTTTTATGATTGGCCTTTCATTTACTGTAGTTCTGCTGTTCCTTACTGCATGCACATGAAACGTACGGTGCGCTGCTGCTGCTGCAGTCATTGTTTGTATTATCTTCCTGCCTGCTGTCTCAGTCTCTCTGTGTGTGACTCTGGGATATAGGGTATTGTAGGGTAGTAGTATGTATATATATCAGACACGGCGTGACTAAATTGTTTTTAGTTTTCTTTGTGTAAATATGTATATCCCTCGTGTGTTCACATATCCCTTTCCTTTTGTGTTAGTATGGATGGTTTCTATGTTACACTGTTATGTTTGATGAGCCTTGTCCCATAGGATTGATCCAGTTTATTGATGTGCAGTAAGGGTTTTTTTTGGCTACATTACCAGTTATTTATGGGAAGCATTACTCCCTTTTTTTTTTTTTTTCTCTCCCCATAGTTTGCTATATCATTATTTCCATTTTTTGGTGTGATTGGTGCTTTGTTGCTGCCTGTATAGACAGCCTAAGGCTGTCCTTCACTCTTTCTGCATGCCCCATTGACTTTAGCTTGGGAATAGGCAGGTACGCCACCTAGTGGTCGTTCTGGCAGGCAGACAGGCTGCAAGATTGACCTTACTATAGGGTAGATACATAGTAGCAGTGAATGAAGGCAGATCAGTGACGTCATTACCTTCACAGACACCCCCTCCAAGATGGCGACGGCTCATTACACACACCTGGCAGGTGATTTTTGCAGAGATTTGGATTGTAGGTAATGTGAGTCAGGTGTGTTTGTCACATGTGGTGAGGGTATATATATGCTTGTCTATCAGTCTGTCATTGCACCCCCTTGAGAAAGGTCCTATTCCAGGACCGAAACGTCGGATTGGGTGACTTATCTTTTTTATTCAGATGCCCAATACAGTTTTTCATGATTACTGAACCGAGTGCAGTCTTTCTTTACCGGACGAGAGAATGGTAATGTTGTTTTTTTTTAGATATATATATATATATATATATATATATATGTATGTATGTATGTATGTATGTATGTATGTATGTATGTATGTATGTATACATATATATATATATATATATATATATATATATATATATATATATATATATATATATATATCTGCTCTCAAAGTTCCGCACCCTTGTGTGCTATGGAAATGTCCGTGTCCAGGTTTAAAGGTCTTGTCCCCTTATCTTGTTGTCAGCATACAGTTCTTCTGTGTGCATAAAGACATCTTTTCCTCTGGTCAGTCCAGTTGTGGGCTAAGGAAATCTCATTCCTGTTTCCTAATAGTCCTAATCAGCCAGGTGGAGTCTGGTTGATTGCCTGTGCAATTAACCAGCACACTTCTGGATTTAGAGACAGTTTTTCTCAACAGTGATAAGTCCCTGTTACACCATCCAATCAATTTAATAAATAAAATACTAACCAACCATTCAATTTAATCCAACCAATCAATTTAATAAATAAAATCACTAACAAAACAATTAATTAATTTAAACCACTAGCCAACAAATCAATTAATTAATAAAACCACTAGCCAACACATCAATTAAAACCAGTAGCCAACAAAATAAATAATTAATTAAAAATGCTAAACAATCTGAAAATGAAATAAACACAAGCCATCCAAATTACAATCAATTTAAGCCAAACAATAAACAGAAAACTAAAAAACAACAATCAATAGAAAAAAGCATTTGCCAAAAAATAAATTGGCTGTTACTGTATTGATCTGCACCCTAAACGGGCACAGAATAATACATTATCAGTCAATGGGCAATGAAAAACATTTTAAAAAAAATACAATAAAAAAAACATTTAAAAAAAATGACATACATTCAACATTTTTCTTACCTTTAGAAGCGTTGACCCTCCGAATCCCGGTGATTCTGCAAGCTCTCGTACCATGACATCATCAAAGTCAATCCAACGCCATCCACCTTGAAGATCCGGAACAGCTAACAATATTCTTTTTTAGTTTATCTTTTATCACCATCTTCTTTCTTCATCTGTCATTATTTCTTTATTTTCTTTAATCTTCTAACTTCATTTGTCAATCCAAAACCCAATGGTAAATCCAGAACAGGATGTTCTCTCATCATCTTCTTCCTGTTAAATGAGGCGTCCAGGCCTTATACAGGCCTGTGACATCACATTTTCAGGTCAGATGGTACAGCTCCAATCTAATTGGACACTGTATCATATGCCCACCTATTTTTTTTTTGTTAAGGATGTGACTTCATCTCCAAGAGAAGTATGTCACATCCTTAAAACCACATGGCTAAATCACATGGTATTACAACCAATGGGAATGAAGACAATCCCATTGGTTGCTGTACCATGTAATAAGTTAAATTAGTTTAAAAGGATGTGACATCATCTCTTAAAGCCACTATACCAGTCAATGGTCAACCTAATACAAATCATTAAGGCCAAAAATACACAATAATAAAATAAATACACAAGCACATAAACACCCCAACAATAAAAGAACTAAAAGCCTAATAGTACACATCACTAAAATGTATCTATCACCAAAACAGCAAAATAATTAAAATTATGTTTTTACAAAACATAACAATACTGTCACGGGAGACACCTGTGGCGGGTAGGATCTCGGTGGCCGGAACAGCACGTGCGTAGTAGGGGTCACAAGCAGGGGTCCGAGGCAGGTGGCAGGTAGCGAAGTCAGGTAACAAGCAGGGGTCCGAGGCAGGCGGCAGGTAGCGAAGTCAGGTAACAAGCAGGGGTCCGAGGCAGGCGGCAGGTAGCGAAGTCAGGTAACAAGCAGAGGTAGGCAACGAGGAGACTGGAACAGGACAGGCGGGGCAGGACAGGGACTGAGAACAGGGAGCAGGGACTGAGACCGGGGAGCAGGAACAAACAGGGACAAGCCAGATTATTAGCAAGGGCTTTTACTGTGAACAGACTCAGATACAGGTACAGGTACAGATCAGGAATCAGAGGCATGAGCAAAACTGAAGGAGTCTGACTTCAAGCAAAGGCAAAAGCAACAGACAGGAAGCAAGCTATAAGGACAGAGACAGGAGCAACAAGAAGACAGACAGACAGAGGAACCCAGTGCCAACAGAAGGCAGCAGCACACCCAGTGGACAAGGAAGCTATGGCTAGGCAGGAGGTCTAGGAGACCCTGACATTACTCCCCCCTCTCAAGAGCGTTCTCCGGATGATCCCCCAGGCTCTTCCCGGGGGCCTTGATGAAAAGTGGACTCAAGGTGACCCACCTCTGGTGGTTTGTCAGCGGGCAGAGGGTACTCCACAGGTACATTGGTTGCTGCAAGGAACCTCTGAATGGGTGCGTTCAACCCAAAAGCAGGGACAGAAACATCAGGAATGTGGGCATCAAGGACGGCTGCAGCTTTTCCACATGAGTCATTGGGGACACAGAGTTCGCTCTCCATGGTCTCCTCTTGCGACTGCCATTTCATGGCACCACCCAATGAAAAACCAGCTATTCGAGTTTTCAGCTCTTGAAGCTGTCCTTCTGCACTTCGTTTCCCACTCAAAGCAGTTGTCAGTTCAACTCTTTTGGAATTGAGTCGCGACTCCATATCTCCCAGCTGACTTAGAGTAAAGCTTAGATATGTTGCATCTTCTTCATTTCTGATCTGCAGCTGCCGGTACTCCTCCCGGGCATTGTACAGCTCCAGCTGCAGCCGGACATTATCACGGGCTGTGTGGTCCAATAATTTGCAGGCATCGGCCATTTTGACCTCATAGCGCTGTGTCAGGCCAGCCACTTGACAGACGGACACCTTCTCTCTCTTCCTTTTTGGCAAGCTGTGTCTTGAGCTCAGCGATCTGCGCCTGCAGCGCTGTGAGTTGCTGAGATGTGTGTTCAGCTGCTAGCTTTAGCTCTTCCTCCAGCGAGGCTCTGGTTATGCTCAGTGTGGCCTTCAGCTCCTCATGCTGTTCTTTGGGGACACACTGGGTACTCAAATAATCTTGCAGCATCTTTATTTTGTAGGCAGTCTGGAAACTTTCTTCCTGCAGAACTCGCTGCTTTTCTTCAGCATTCACTCATTTCTCCTTGGTGTCCTGCAGATGTGTACGCAGTTCTCGCAGCTGACTCTGCAGCATATTTTCTGCTTGTGTGCACCGCTCCAGGGAGACACGTTCTTCTTGCAGCACTCTCTCTGCATTCTGCAGTGCTGTCTGCACATCCAACTTTTCCTGGGCCAACTGTTTCTTCTCCTCTCCTAATTTATGGAGTTTCTTATCTCCTTCAATGACTTGGACATAGAGATTCTTGCACTCTTGGGTTACAGTTTCAAAACTGATATTTAACCCTTCGAAGATTTCTCTCAATGAACATAGTTCTGTGTTGAAGTGGCAACTCTTCTCCTTAGAGGCTTCCAGCTCTGTAGTAAGCCTGTGAACCTCTTTCTGAGATGCTTCCAGTGCTGCGTCAACTTGAGCCATGAAAGTCTGGTACTGGGCAGAATCAGCGTAGGCCTTCTCCAGCTTACTTGAAAAGATCAACCTGTCATTCTCCAACTGATATTTTTCTTTTTCCCAGTCACCCTCTGCTTTTTAAAGTGCTAATTGCATCCTTGACTTTTCTTCTATCAATAGTCTGTTCTCCTCTTCTGATTCTTGGAGTCTTTTATCTCCTTCACTGGCTTGGACAGAGAAGTTCTTACTCATTTGGTTTATAGTTTCAAACCTACTATTTAACTCTTCGGAGGCGTCTCTCATCGAACGTATCTCTGTTTTCAAGTAGCATCTATCCTCCCGATCGACTTCCATCTCTTTTTTGAAGTAACAAATGTCCTCCTGGGAGACTTTAAGCTCTGTATTTAGCCTGTCAATTTCCTTCATAGAACTTTCCAGGAATTCGTTACTTTTAGAAGCGAGGCGCCGATTTTCAGCAGCATCAGCATATGCCTTCTCCAGCTCACCTGACATGACATCCAAGTCACTCTCCAACTGGTGCTTTTCTTTTTCCTGGAGAACACACTTAGCAATTGCTGAGGATAGACAACTCTGTAGTGCAGAATTAGCTTCTTGCTCCTTATCTAAACTTCCATAAAGACAATCAATCGCTTTCTGTGCAGCTTGAAGCGTCTGAGAAGAGGCATCTTTCTTCTCTTCCACTATTCTTGGGATACGTCTGTGAGTTGCCTTAAGTTGCAGCAGATCTCTTTCATCAAATGCAGACTCTGAGGTTAAATTTTCATTCTTAATTCCTTCTGCAACTTCCACAGTAATGCCTCCCTTCTTTTTCTTCTTCTTCCTTGCTTTGAGAAGTTCTGAAGAATCAGTGGTACTGTGTTCACATTTACTGCTCAAGACTGTTTGAGTGGGAGCCATAATTTCAGACATGGGGAAACCACACTTCCCAAGAAACCAGTAAAGAGAAAATGTGTTTTTAAAACAGAAGCATTAGAATGAACAACAGGAATATTAGACAAAGAGAGACACAAGATAGGAGGGCTGACCTTTTGAGACTTTAGCATCAGTCACAGAGATTTATAAATGCAAGGAAAAAACATAGACAGAGAAACCTGTAGTTATATCTGAAACTTTAGAAATCAGGCGTAGGGATATCATACAGACAGAGAGAACCTGCAGTTACATATGAATCTTTAGGCATCAGGCGTAGGGAAAACATACAGACAGAGAAAACCTGCAGTTGAATCTAAAACGTTAGATATCAGGCATAGAAATATCATAGAAAGCAGGAAACTAATACAGAGAAAACTTGTAGTTAGATCTGAAACTTTTTACATCGGACATAGGAATATCAGACAGAGAACCCTGCAGTCAAATCTGAAACCTTTGATATCAGGCGTAGGGATATCATATGTTGCAGAGAAACAAACTTTAGGGGAACTTGCAGGTAAACCTGAAAACTTAGAACCAATCATATGAAAAACTACAGATTGCAGAAAAAATCACAATATGCAGTAACAAAATAATAGAAACACTCTTGTCTTTTGAAATGGGAACCCTGTGAACAGCAGTGGTCCAACCAGTGATGCAGAGACAAGCCTTGTTCAGGAAATGAAAAGTCAGAGTCTAAAAAGGTGGCAACAGGTACTGCAAGGGTAAACCCAGGCACTGTACAAAAAGAAAAATCTCAAAGAAAGCTGCAATAGTCTCTGCAGCAACAGTTCTAGTCTCAGCAAAAATGTTTTTTTCGTTATGAACGCAAAATTCTTGCAGAACACTTAGCAGCAAAAAAACCCTTCCCAACTGGGATTTTCCAAAAAAGAAACGAAAGTACTTATCTTCAACCATGCGGATGTGGTCTGCTGCAGCAGGCAGGAAAGGGTGCAGGCAGAAGAAGAATCTGTTCCAGCGAGATCCAGAAGTGGCCTTTACTTTCTGTCACGGGAGACTCCTGTGGCGGGTAGGATCTCGGTGGCCGGAACAGCACGAGCGTAGTAGGGGTCACAAGCAGGGGTCCGAGGCAGGCGGCAGGTAGCGAAGTCAGGTAACAAGCAGGGGTCCAAGGCAGGCGGCAGGTAGCGAAGACAGGTAACAAGCAGGGGTCCGAGGCAGGCGGCAGGTAGCGAAGTCAGGTAACAAGCAGAGGTCGGCAACGAGGAGACTGGAACAGGACAGGCGGGGCAGGACAGGGACTGAGAACAGGGAGCAGGGACTGAGACCGGGGAGCAGGAACAAACAGGGACAAGCCAGATTACTAGCAAGGGCTTTTACTGTGAACAGACTCAGATACAGGTACAGGTACAGATCAGGAATCAGAGGCATGAGCAAAACTGAAGGAGTCTGACTTCAAGCAAAGGCAAAAGGAACAGACAGGAAGCAAGCTATAAGGACAGAGACAGGAGCAACAAGAAGACAGACAGACAGAGGAACCCAGAGCCAACAGAAGGCAGCAGCACACCCAGTGGACAAGGAAGCTATGGCTAGGCTGGAGGTCTAGGAGACCCTGACAAATACAATTAAATAAACACCTATCCAAACAAACTATTCATGAAATAAAACCATTTACACAGAATAGTAGTATCAGGTTCACCCTCAACACTGTGGTACCTGTAACAATTACATAGTGTACTGTCTTTTTTGCTGTCCGATTGGTGCATTGTGGCAAGGCAAGGGTTTATGAATATATTATTGGCAAGGATACTGCTGTAGGATCTGGGAGCATGCCTTACTGGAATCTCTACGGTGTTAGTGGTTGATATCCCCCAACTTCATCTGCACAATTCTAGGGCAAGTGGATATTTTGTCTACCGATTATACCTTTAAAAGGTTTAGACTTGAATAGGTTTAGAGACACTATTTGGTCGTCCTTCTCATATAGCCATTATGGCTGATTCAGAACACCTACCTTAATATTCAGACATGAGGATCTATATTGCGTTTAATTATCGTTTTAACACCCATTATTTTAATTGGATATTGATTAATATATTATTTTAATATACTCACAAATCATCCAGCAGGTGGGTGGGTAACCTTACTGGGTTTCTGTTTCTCACATAGTCTATATTTTGCTATATTCATCAGATTCTGAATGTTGCATTACAGTCTGTGGTTTATTGTTTAATGGTCACATTTTTCTCTGAATATTTAACATCATGAAAGTTTAGGAAAAATTAGATAAAGTCATGTAATTTGATGTTTTTCTCTTATTTGATGTACAGAATTGTCAACAAACCTTAAACAGATGTAGCCAGATATAAGTTTGTTTCGGCAAGAGGAAGTTGAGCGATCCCAACTGTGGCTTCCCCTGGAAGCTGGGTAAACCTCCCTGTTTGTAGTTCCATTTAGAAGTAATGGACCTCCTATTGTGCTGCTGGGGGAAGCTGTAGTCATCGCTTTCACTGAAGCCACAGCTTCTTGCTTTAAGACTTGGCTTCAGCAAAATTAAGTAAGGCTACATCTGTATATCAATTCTGTATATTTACCATCCTATACCCTACATGAGATTCTTACATATTATTTCTAGATATTTTCTTTCCCCAATATATGAGTTACAAAGGGCACAGATAAAACTTATTTTAAAAATAGTAAAATTCTACCCAGAATATGGAAGAATCTTTGATATGCTTGAAAAGAATGCAAGAAAAAAAGAACATATAAAACAAATTTACAAACAGAGCAATCAAATACAAATTACCATTTTTTATGACAACATTTAACTAAAAATGTTGATCTACAAATAATATAATTATTCAAATGATGACAAAAGCATGCAGTATTTTAAAAAAAAGTGTATCCCTTTCATTGTCTTATAGAAGGCATTTAGCCTGAGTCATTATTTTGTTTTCCTTAGTCTCTCTTTTACACGTAAACCATAGTTAGACATGTAATGGTGGAACATGGGCTTCCCAGAATTTGCTCATTATCATTCTTAAATTTGTATTCTACATTTAACCAAGCCATGGTTCATTTATCCAGGAAATTATTATGAAATAGAGATTATGAACTACTGTAGGAGCTACTGTATAGACCTTTAAAAAGAAGACTATAACGAGGGATTGCCTTTTATTCTAATTTAATCATATTAGGATTTTGGATTTGCAAATTGAAACAAAATGTATTTAAAAATAGCTACTATGCAAAACCTTAACTTTCCAGATGATCCTTTTAAAGAAATTGAAATGTTATCAATAACCCAAATCTTATTATCAGAACAAACCACACTCCTAAACCTATTCTTAACTTTCACCCTAACATGAATCAAAAATCCTAAACAAATGTTAATGTAACATTAACACTAAACAAACACAAAAACAATCCCGTACCACAGAACCCAATCCAATACCCTCCATTGAAAAATCTCTCTTATTCCCCTCTCTCCCACAATACCGATATTTCAGTGTCTGGAAGGAGCTAATGCGACATTTAGGTAAAACAATAATTAACATCAGAATATTTGAAGCTTAGGCAAGATAGTGCCAAATTAACTTAACGTTAACTATATGCTAATGAGTTAAATGATGGCCAATGTTTTTCCATATAATTATTTTAGTGGATTTTAATTAATAAAATAACATTCATTACTATTTTAGGTAACCTGATTTTATTTGCTCTGATTTAACAGAGCTTAGTGCATCTGGTCCTAAGTGCACTTTTAAATATATATACCTGACTATATATATATATATATATATATATATATATATATATATATATATATATATAAAAGAAACAAGTCTAAACTAATAAAGATGTAGATTAAGAAATGGTAAGAAAAAGGCAGGCAGGCATTTAGATTATTAAAGTGAAAAATGATCATATCAGAATTTGAAAGAATGTATGTAGTAAAAGAATGTAGTAAAAGTTGTTAAAGGGCAAACAAATTACCAAAAACTAAGAACAAAAAAAAAGCATTGCTCTGGAAAGTAAGTTCAATCCCCAAAAAATTGTTCAAGATCCTTACAACAAAATGATTTGAAAACCCTTTCAGTGTTAGATGGGCAGGCACATTATTGGAGAAAATGAGAAAGCAGCAATAAAAAAATATGGAGGCACACAGTTGTATTTGCAAACATTTTCTGAAGTTTACTTCATATTTAAACAGACAAAACAATACTTTTTCCCATCACCACTAATACAAAAATGGATGTAGGGCTGCTACATAAGATCTCAGTGGAAAGTGCCATCGCCATGACGTCAGCAAATGCGTGGCGTCCTAATTGCGCATGCCAAATGACGTAACCTCTCCAGCAAGCAGCTCGATCATCATTCCCTGGTAGCAACACAAAATAAACAGAAAACGTGTCACAGAGGATGCAGAGAATGTAACCACGGCACTTAATACATTATCTTCAGTTATACAGAGATTAATTGAATCCCCAACAGTAGTGAGGAGTCCTTTGACTTTGCATATAGTGAAATAGCATCTCTGACTGTTTATCAAATATAGGTATCAACCAATTTTGCCACTTGATTGCTTTAGAATTGTTAAATTGTTAAATATATTTCAATATAAAATCCATAATTAAAAAAGTTGTTGCAAATGGAGGATCCTTGTTGGTATATTATTCTACTTAGTCCTTAAACAATTAGTTCAATTATTTAGACACACTGTTCTTTGTTACATCAAGATTAGGGTACTTAAACAATTGAGCATTACTGTAACTCAGCATTTATAGGGATTAACACACAATCACATGTTTTCTTTATTTGCTTTTTGCTCTCTCTTATCAGAAAGTTATTTCAATCCATAGTAATAAAATATATGCATAACGTGTGTAAAGCTAGTTTTAGACAACTATATAACATATATTGTTCTTATGAAGTTATATTCATATATCTAGTTTATGTTGAAAGAAACATGCTTACTGGTACCCATACTAATCATCTTACATACAGCCCATCTATGGTAATATGTTTGATGTGGCAGGATGGCCGTGGTTAGTGAGAGAGGCGACACAGTTCTTCCCGTGAAATACTATTCTGGTAGTTTTATTTGTCCACAATAAAAACAAATGAATAGGTGCACTGTCCCTTTAAGGCAAAAAACAAAACCATAAAATCATAAACCTATTCCCCTTTATGGAAACTAACTAATCATAGGTACGCCTATCTACCCGGCTGGCTATCTTAACTAGGCCCAGACAAACAAGATGTGGAAATACAACGTGGCTCCTTTACCTTGGAGCTTTATTCCATTTGGGACAGCGTAGTGTCTGAGAGAGATTGCTCGAGAGACATTTCCTCTTTCCTTTCTAAAGCATGTAAACTAACTTAATTAGGATCACCTGTGGACTGCCTATGTACTGGAGTTAACTCCTCACATACTAAAATGCAGGCATAGTGCAACTTCCTACTAATATATACAGAGACTATGACTGTCAAATATCCCCCTCCCCCGTGTAACATTACCTTGTGGAGTGGCTCATGCACCAAGACTATGCATCCTAGAATGAGCATCTGCATTACTGTGCAGTATGACTGGTCAATGCTGGACTGTAAAGGTTAAGGGCTGCAATTACAGTAACCATAGAGTTATTTTCTTTGTTCTGATTCATCCACTGTAAGTGTACATGGTCTTTAATAAGGGTGAAAGACCTGCCTAAGAGGTAATATCATTTTTTATCATTTGTTTTTATATTTAATAATATATATTTTAAAGTGTGTGCTGCCCACTTTACTCCCAAGCATTCTTTCTCTACCGTGGCCTATCTTTATTCACAGGGATAATGGCAAAAATAGGGTAGAGGCTGAGCACAGCAATGAAAATAGGAGTGGAGGCAGGTATTTGTAAAAAATATTATTTATTGTGCATGATAGCAAAAATAGACAAGGGGGTTCTCTGACACGTTTCTCGCCTGGTAGGCGCTTTGTCAAATAGGGGGGCTGGCGTACAACTCAAGTAATACAATAAGTTTGCACAATCACAAGCTATTATTGATTGATTTGACTGAGCAAGTACGGGGAACTTCTGTTTACTTTAAAGGGTATTTTCCCACCAGGGACAAGCAGAAATTCTACAGCACTGTGCGCTCAATCAATATCCATGTTTCATTAGCAGCAATCCTATTGAACATACTTAATTAGATACCACCAATAGACTCTGAACACTATAACCATGTGTACTATGAATCAGTCACTGAGCCAAACTACACCCGAAATGATCAAGCCATAATGCTGACCATACATCTACAGAGGTTAGTAAACACCACAGTGGGTGTGTGTGTTTGTGTGACGGGTGCTCACGCTGGACGCATACAGTGCAGTGATTGATAAGGCAGCTCCCTCCCCCCTCATGGCTCCCTCCCCCTCATGGCACTAGTCAAGGAGAACATTCCCTAAAATAATTGGACTCAGTTCAACAATCTGTCAGCAGCCTAAACTCCCGGCGAGAGAGAAACTAAATAAGAAACCTACTGTACAGTGAATGAAATTGGCGTACATGGTGTGGGCAGCTATGGGCTGGGTGTTTTGGGACACACTTCAGGTTTAATCTAGAAGAGAGATGGGGGAGAAGTAACTAGACTGAGATAAACATATTTATGTAGTGGGGGAGGGACAGGGTGCAAGTGAAAGTAAGGGCGGGGTACACAACAGATTAGAAAACAAGATGGGAACGGGCTCCTGCGGACAGGACTGATCATATGAAATACAAGCAGCAGAGATATACAAAGAGGCTCTAGTTATTTTTTGTTCACTTTATTTTCTTGGTGTCAGACGTGAAAGTGGGGTTAGTGTTGGATCATTCGAGGGAATGCAGGGAGAGAGAGTTCATCTTTAGTGATGCGTGGGTCCATGTCCATTAACAATAAAGCATTGCATTGAAAAAATAAATAAAAACAGCTTGCATGGTGTTGCCGGCCGGGCGAAAGAAAGGAAGGAGATCTTAGGGAGCCACATTCACACCGCGTTATAAGCGGTTTTGATCAAATTGATTTTAGTAGCACACTTTTTTTTCACTCACATCTGTAACCTTCAGATAGGGACTGGGAGAGTGAGTTAGCCCCTACAGGGGGAAGGCTATTTTGTTTGTTTTGGGTGCTCCCTTAAAAATATTGTTTGAAGCTATGGGCTGAATAAAAGCCAAGGTTTTTCCCCCCCAATATATGTCTCCCTGGTCATACCTCTGCACTCGTCTAGAACATTATTATATAATTATGTTCATATTTTTAAAATAGCAGTGGCGTGATAAATTATACCTTTAGGAAGTTCGCTCAATATAAGTCCTAAGTGATGTGAGTACCCATGGAACTTTTTTGCATATAGGAATGGGTACAATTCAATTGATCTACTCCACCTGCTTGATACAGGTGTAGACATTCAGGACTATATATATAAAAGAGCTAACCCACCAAACCATGATTTTCTGATATTTTGATGAAAGGCGTTGGATTAAACATCAGACATCAATATACTGACTGTGTAAGGGACTCATCTTACTTTTTGGTCAAACGGATTGGACTTCTTTTTCTGCATGTGTTACAGCTACTGCATCACTCATGGAGGCTGGGCTTGCTGCCTGCATACAGACATGGGAGGACCTTCCCCCTTGCAAGGTGGTGCTGTTACCATTTACCAAAGGAGTTACAAGGTTCTTTTGAAGGAGTTGGCATCATTTTTGGACGCGGATCGCATGTCATCAGACACTGTAATGTAGCTGTCATGAGGAACCAGGAAGTGCAGAGAATAGTAAGTACACCGAGAGCCCTGCTGTATCCGGCATCAGCAGGGATTTACAGGCTCCTAATGCAATGGGACCTCCATAAGCTTTACATAAACAATAGCAACAGTTTGCCTCCATACCCTATCTACCCTCTGATGCTGCATTACCAGTACTTAATTTGTAAGTGAGAATTGGGGCTTGTGGCCCATAATATATCTCTATATATCTAGTCTATATATAATCTATAGCTAAATCTATAGCTAAATCTATACAGGTGTGCCGACGAGTATTCTAAAATTTGCCTTAATCTTGCCTTTGAAAATCAACAACAAGATCCAAGTACATGCTGGGTACATGCTGCAAACATTTCAGTGACATTTCTGCAGAGATTAATGGCCCATCGGATTCACACAGCAGGGGTCCCTGGCAGTCCCATTCAGTTTAACGCTGTTAATCCAATGGGACATTAGTCTGTCTGCAGAAATGTCACTGAAATGTTGCAACATGTACCCAGCATGTACCCAGCCTGTACCCAGGATGTACCCAGGATGAACCCAGGATGTACCTGGGTCTTGTTGGTGATTGCCCCAGATTTGTTTTAGAATACTCGTCGGCACTACAGTGCTAATCTATATCTAATCTATCTAATCTATATCTAAATCTATTGCACTTTTACTAATGCATGATTGTGCATGTCATCTTTTTTATTTTAACTTTTATGAAATATAAATGCATACATTTTAATTTGGAAAGAGGACTGAGTTTAGATCTGTGTAACAACAAATAGTAGATGATAAACTCACAAAGTGGGAGATAAAAGTATAAAAAGAATTAAAGGATGTACTGTATATAAATGGAACAGCACAGTTAGGTTGGACCATAGAGATTACATTAAAACATCAATATACAAAAAAGATTAACAATAGGTTGATTACAATACTGAATCTTAAAAGCTAGTGAAGGGAGGGTGATGGGAAAATACTCAGAGGGATGCTGCAAGATCCAGATATAAGTTAAGGCCATGTGGAGATAATGTTTTTAATATATCGTTCTAGAAACATTCTTTTTGCCTCAGTCTTTTAAATGTATCACCACCTCTCTCATCTCTCTTTACTAGCTCTATACCTTTGATGGTAAAGCCTGAGGGTCTTTATTATGACTAGTGAGGAAATGCTTTGAGACCATGTTTCATGAAGCCATTACATATATTTTTCTTGTGTTCTAAGGAGCCTTTCTTTTTTTTAGTATATTCTTAGTCCGTCCCACGTATCTTGCCCATCATTTTTGATGTAATGAATTTTGAATCTTTCATAGCTACTGGATAAATTAACAGGTCCGGCATCTCCAGGCATTGCATTTAAAGCACCCAAGCGGTTTTCCTGTGTCCCATAGGGCACCTACAGCTATAGCGGCCGTATTTGTAAAAGATCACAGAGCCGTTGTCGTTGGATCTGCTGTATTCCACGCAGTATTCATTTTGCATTCCCGCATTCATGCTGCATTCACGCCGCCCGGCACCCGCGGTTGATCGGTGGTTGGTCTGTTTAAATTAATGGTTTCGGATTTAACTGGGTGCAATTCATTTCGTATCCACCAGGTGTCCGAAATTCATGAATTGTAATGAATTGTAATGTGTACAGTGCTTGTGCTACTGTGTCGACATGCAGGTGTTTAAAAAAAAACAGATATAAACCATGTCTACCACAGTGGTCCATTTTGAATTGACCTTCATACTTGAAGACCCTGAAGAAGTTATCTATTTTAGGCATTTCATAATAAAAACTGTAAAACTCAATGCTCTGTGTCTTTTTTTACATTTTTTCTCCTACGCAATTGCTAACTGGACATAATGTGTACACCACAGACATATTAAAGACCTGACTGAACTTATGCATTTTTAATTTGTTCTGCAATTAATGTTGCAGCAGATAACATGGCAATGAGAGGAATGAACTAGCCCAGTAGACACGCGTGCATCACGCGGAGGAATCCACATTAACCCTTGATGTACCGGAGTCCTGAGTATAAAGCGGAAAGCTGTAGTTGTAGCGAATGAAGCCTATAGGCAAACACATAGGTATAGGGAAAAGCTGACCACGGCGATCATGAGGTCCCCCGACGGGAACCAGTAGACCCCCGCAATGCCAGACCAAATCCCCTAGTGACGGACAATAACGCAGCATACAGTTCAATGATTGGGGTACTCACAAAATCAACCGCTGGTGAATCGAAGACATCCGGTAGCAGCAGCGTGCCTCCACAGATAAGTGCAGGATAAGGAAAAAGGGAAAACTTAGAGCACAGCAAAAAGCGTGGAACTGGAGGCCAATAGAAAAAATAACAAAAACTTTATTGAAACATGCCTAGTTTAAAAAGAGAAACCTCTAACGTTAGAGGTTTCTCTTTTTAAACTAGGCATGTTTCAAAAAAGTTTTTGTTATTTTTTCTATTGGCCTCCAGTTCCACGCTTTTTGCTGTGCTCTCAGTTTTCCCTTTTTCCTTAGCAGATAATATGGCGACTGTTACCGAAATTTATGAATATTTCATTTCGAACTTTGATTTTTACAAATTTTCACCTGACGCTCGTGTGTGGAAGCATGCAATAAGAAAAAAATTAAGTAGCAATCCGTGTTTTTTTCGTATTGACCCTGCACCCGGAGATAGAAGAGGGTATTGGTGTGTGGTACCAGATTTTTCCAGTGTGTTTGATCATGGAAACTTCAAAAGGAGAAAGTTTGGGTTGAATCCATATAAGATTCATCAATCCCAATCCAGCAATGTAACAGCGCCGGCAAGAGCACCTGCACCGGCTTACAATAATGGTCCGACCATCAGTGAAAATCTGGTGAACGGCAATCCTGGCTATCTGTCCCCGCCAGAATACCTGCAAAACTTCCAGACTGAGCCTGATTTCACGTACAGGTACCAGCAAGCTTGCATGTACCAAAAAGATTTCCAGCTTCATCAGCTGTCAACTACAAGTGTAGCAGGCCCGCTGTCATCTGTCAACTACGTGAATAATGAAGACTACAGGAGTGACAGTGGCTCATCGCCACCAGTTTGGCAAAATCTATAATGAAGGTAAATATAATTTACTAGAGTAACTACCTGTATTACGCTATACAGTACAGTATAACATTTAAAGATGCAGTTCAAGCTGTTGTATTTTAAACAAATTATTCTTTTTTTTAAATACTGTACTGTATGTAAAGTATGTGCATCAATACATTATGCACACAGACAAAAGATTAGTTAGAGTAAGCTGCAGATCGGTCCGTTCTCCTGTAATCAATCGCTTTGCTCTGGGTTATTTAATTTAATTAAATCCTTGCACAATTATTGAAAATGTAGTCCAGCAATATGATTGACTGAGCAGTTACTACACTAGATACAATTGGTGGACAGCTAGGGAGAGGTCAGGGCTCAAGAGCCAGAGCCTATCAGAAGTTGTTTGAACTGCTGCTTTCATTCCCAATGACTCGCCTTGACACATGCGCAATACCAGAAATAATAGCATCATGTTATTTTTCCGCAGAAAAGAAACTTTGACATCAAGCAGAAAAAGGCAAAAGGAGGGATTTCGATGGACCTACAGTATAATATCGCTTTTTTGAAACTTTGCTTGCGCATTGTGAATCTGATTTAAAAATCCAAGTACTGTAGGCAACAATTTAGTGACAGTGCAATTTTTATTGATTAGGATAGAATAATTGTGAGCTTTATATAAAACCTTAAACTGTATGCTGCTGTTTTCATAATCAATACTTTTTTACATTGTACTGTAATCATCACTGCTGTTTGACGTTACATTTTGCAGTATAATTACAATACACTTGCATGTTTAATTAACTCTTATAAGAAACCCCAAAAATAAAAATTTAGATATTTTATTCTATATGTATTATTCAATACTTTCAACTTTTGCTAGGCTTTCTCTTGTTTTCATACTGTTTTTATTCAATGCGCATGCGTGTACTCATGCAGCGGCCGTTATTCGAACGCACCTCAAATCAGTTTTCGTGTTGACCGTTGTATTCCCTTCGGTATTTTCTCATTTTATCACTATTCATGCCGCGTTCGCGCAATCCGGCACCGGGCAACCGGACGCGGTAGATCTGTTTAATTTAATGGTTTATTGTTTCTTTGGATGCAATTCTTCTCGTATCCGCCATGTGGCAGAGTTAATGAATTATAATTTGGGTGCTATTCTTTGCGTATCCGCCAGGTAGCAGAAATGTATGCAATTAATGAATTGGATTGAATTGGAATGTGTATTTGCAACATTGCTTTGTTACTTTGCTACTTTGTAAGGGTGCAGGTGCTTAAAACAGATACCGGTGTACATATTTACAGTGGCCCATTGTGAATTGACCTTGTTTTTTCGAAGATGTTAACAAATTAGGCGTTCTAAATAAAAAGCATTAAAATATTCAATATGTGCCTTTTTTTTAACATTCTTTCCCCGCACAATTGCTGTGTGGACATTATGGCTACACCACAGACGTATAAAAAACCTGACTGTAGTTATGCGTTTTTAATATATTCAGCGATTAATGCTGCAGCAGAAAAGATGGCGACTGTATCTGAAATATATGAATATTTAATATCGAACTACGATTTTTACAAGTTTTCACCTGACGTTCATGGGTGGAAGCTTGCGATAAGAAAAACCTTAAGTAACGATCAGTGTTTTTTTCGTATTGCTCCTCCTGCCGGAGAGATTTGCGGGTATTGGGGTGTCATGCCAGAATTTCACAGTATGTTTGATCATGGCAATCTCAAAAGAAGAAAAGTGGGTTTTAACCACACAAGATTCGTCAATCCCAATCCAGCAATGTGCCGGCAACAGCACCACCAACACCGGTGTCCGGTCCAACCGTCAGTGATAACCTTGTGAACGGCAATCCTTTGTACTGTTACCTGTCCCCGCCAGAATACCTGGAAAATTTCCAGCCTGAGCATGATTTCACATTCAGGTATCAGCAAGCTTGCATGTACCAGAACCAGTACCAAAATGTTTTCCAGCATCATCAGCTGTCAACTACAAGTGTAGCAGGCCAGATGTCACCTGTCAACTATAATGCAGACTTGAGGAGTCACAGTGAGTCATCACCACCCGTTTGGCAAAGCTTCTAAAAAAGGTACAGTATACAGTATGTACTGTACTACAGTGTATTACACTGTACTACAGTATAATGTACATGATAGTCTTAAATTTTTAGCTGCAGTTCAAGCTGCCGTGTGTCAAAAACAAAATGTATTTTTAAAACAATACAGTAGTACTGTATGTATTTTACAGTACATTACTGTACTAGTACTACTGTACTTACAGTATGTGCATCAATACAATACAGTACTTTACTGTATGCGAGTTGAGAGGATGTTTCTCTGTTGCACTTTGAAGAATGATTTGATTGGCCGCTGAAGTACGTGACGCTGCTGCAGTGCAGCTTACAAATGTAGGGAGAGGGTGGGGCTCAAGAGTCAGAGCCAATCAGAAGTTTGTTCTCATCATCCACAACGGTTGAACGGCTGCTTTAATTCCCAATGAAGCGACTTGACGCATGCGCAATACCAATAATAATAGCATATTTTTTTGGTTTTCCCCAGAAACGAAACGTTGTCATCCAGCGCAAAAAGACAAAAGAAGGGATTTGGATGGACCTCTAATATCGCTTATTTTAAAAGTTGCTTTTGCATTGTTTGCTAAGTCGGCAAACATTTAGTGACAGTGCCATTTTTATCTATCTATAGAACAATTGTGAGCTTTATAGAAAACCTTATACTGTATGCTGCTGTTTTAATATTAAATTCTTTTTTTTACATTGTACAGTACTGTCATCACCACTACTGTTTTACAGTACGTTGCATTGCGCAACTTTTCTTATAAACACCAAAAATAAAAATGTATATCTTTTATTCCATACTGTACTGTATGTATTAATTATTTTTTTTAAATTAATTTTTAATAACCGAGAAATGCCCTTTCTTTCTGTACTGTACTGTATGTGAAGTGCGATGCTTGGTTGAACTGTTCATACCTGTAAGAATTTCAGGTCTGCAATAGAGGGTCGATCATATAGTAAAATACTTTTATTTTTTAATGCATAAAGTAATACCAAAAAAACAGTTGCTGTGGTCTTTCTCTTCGTTATGGCATTGACAGATGAGGGGGGGAGAGAGGGGGCTGCAGCTCTGAAAATACGGTAGAAAGAAACAAGTACTGGCAATTACTGTACTGGTAAAAATGATTAAACAATAACAACATTTCAAAAGATTTGTAAAAAAAAAATACATTTTTTTTCCCCCAACAGGATTTCTATACAGTTACTGTACTGGAACATTGAGAGAGGGTGGGAGAGAGGGGTTTATGTAAGATACAGGCTTGTTTGTACTTATAGTAAACACAGTACTGTAATCTTACACCCCCCCCCCCTTCCTTTTTTCACTGCAGCTGCTGAAAATCCTGTATACTGTAAATAAACAGACGTAGTTAGTTTGATTTAAAAAAAACACATGTAAGAACACGGTTTTTATTTTTTTGCACAAACAAATTTCTATACAGTAACATACTTACCTATGCCTGATTTACATAAATAAATGATTAGACAATATACAGTAAGTATTTAAAAAATAAAAATAAAAACACAATTATTTTTTTTTGCACAAACGAATTTCTATACAGTAACATACTTACCTGTGCCTTATTGACAGAAATAAATGATTAGACATTATCAATATTTCAAAACCATAAAAAACAAACAGAAAATGATTAAACACATTAAACAATAAAACAATGCAATTTTTTTGTTTTTTTTGGAATGAAAATCTTTTGCACTACACTACTGTAGAGTTTGGGAAAAGTCGATAGCAAGAGGGGTTCCACTCCAAGCACGTGCCCTTGTATGCCTCAACAGGCCATTTATAGTGTCTCTCACAGCTCTCATAACTGTAGGGATAACACGGAAATAACGCTCCAATTCATTCAAAATTTTATTTCTTAAATTTGCTGGCAGAGCCCTCTTTCTTTTATTTCCTTCATAATTTACACTGTGGGTCCAACCGCTGTACATCTCAAAACTGACGTGGTATTTAAATATTGCCAGGGCAAATTTCTGGGCTACACCAGCACATCCAGTCCTGTATTTATCCCAGTCGTGCTGGGTCAGGTCAGTCAAGATGATGTCCGGCATCTTTGGAAGCCTGGGTGCTGGTGTACTTCTGGCAGCGGGCGAGGGCAGGCGGTGTGGGAGGATGCTTTCCTCTTGTTGTGGCCTTACTGGGGTTGTCACCTTGTCCTCAAAGGCATACAGGCACACGTATTCTGATGGATGGGGTGAGCGTGGGGTGCTTGGTGAGGGAAGCGTGAAGGTCATGTCATGCTGGCCACCCTCCTGCTCCTGCGTCAGACATACTGGTACAGGGACAGGGACAGGAACTCGCAGGAAAGAATACATCCCCACAATCTTCCTTTCCATCTTCTCCATGTTACTTGCCATCTTCTCCATGTTACTTTCCATTTTCTTCATGCACATATCCATACTCAACATGGTCTCAAAAAGAAGATCAACCTTTTGCTCCGTGCTGTAGACATCTGCGTAGGTGGGTGGTGGAGAAGGTGACCAGGGGGTTGACAGGAAAGCATCAGCGTCGAGGATGGATTCTGGAGCAGGTCGGCAGGGGGTTGACAGGAGAGCATCAGCGTCGAGGATGGGTTGTGGAGCAGGTCAGCAGGGGTTTGACAGGAGAGCATCAGCGTCAGGGATGGGTTGTGGAGCAAGTCGGCAGGGGGTTGACAGGAGAGCATCAGCGTCGAGGATGGGTTGTGGAGCAGGTTGGCAGGGGGTTGCCAGGAGAGTTTCAGCGTTGAGGATGGGTTGTGGAGCAGGTGAGGGGGTGGCGGGGGGTGCAAGGAGAGAATCGGGATTCCACTTGACTTGCACAGTGCTAAGTGCGCCGATCTTCTTCTTTACAAAATAAGGGCCAGGGGTCTTAACCTTTGGAGCCTTCAGAACATTTTCTTTATTCTGCTTTGGTTTTCGCTTAGGTTTTGGCTGGGAAACAGCTTCCGCCTTTCGCTTGGCCGGCACGGCAGAAGCAAGGTGGTTCCTGAGTCCGTATAATCGGGGGCGATCCATGGAAACAGATGGAAGAATGCACAATGCAGTATCTGGACAAGAGCAAGTTCAGATATAGATCAGTGTGTGAGAGTCTATGCAATTTGTCTCACCTTTTATTTAAATTTCTTTGCGGGCATGGACACGAGGTGCAGGTGTTAAATGTGGGCGGACTGTGTACTATGCCCTCTTTTTTTATGTTAGGCTACCTCCTAATACAGTATCATACTGTACTGTATGTCCAGCATTTAGTGGCTCTAACATTTTTCCTTGTCATTACAGAGCGTATCCTATGATAAGGGAAGCCAACAAAATAAAAAGAGTGGACCAGGCACGGGCATGGATTGAAAGTGGCGAGACTTTACAGACGAGACAACTGTAGTGCTTGAGAGGTTTGCCCGTTTTGGATTCTACAAAAAAGGATGCCTATCTCTGAAGCCGCATCCCAAGCACCCAGTGAAGGTGCATGTGTGGGGTGCCATCTCTAGACAAGGACCAGGATGCATCATTATCTTTGAGGGTAAAATAATGCACAAATACACATGCTGTGGCCTTATGCACTGGACAGCTGTACTGTATTCAGTATTTTGTACCCTAATGTTACATTTTTTTTCTTGTTTCCAGGAATCATGAATAAAGCGTTCTTCCAAGATCACATAATTACTCATGTTGTTGAGTACATAAAGAATGATTTCCCATCCCGTTACCGGTTCTTCCAGGACAATGATCCGAAACACACAGCGTCGACGGCTCACATTCTTGCCAGCGGTATAAACTGGGTTAAGACGCCAGCGGAGTAAGTTGGGTAACCTTTTTGCATTGTTTTACATAGTTTACTGTGTATCTCCTTACGTAATTCACCTTTTTTCTCCCCTTCTACTGTATTACAGATCACAAGATTTTAATCCCATCGAAATGGTATGGCATGAGTTGAAGGATTATATCAGAAAAGTGTGGAAACTGTCCAAAAAGAGAGAATTGGAAAAGGGGATACTGAATTTCTTGGACAATATACTCACCGTAGCCAGATGTAATAAATATATTAATCATATTGCGACTGTATTGCCTATTGTTATACAACGTAATGGCCAGGCCTCGGGAAAGTAATAAGGCACAGGTAAGTATGATACAGGTAAGTATGATACAGGTAAGTATGGCCCTAAAAATAACCATGTCTGCATTTATTGTTTCTTTTCATTTTCAGAACTGCCGCAAGCAAGGAAGGGGGGGGTGTGTAAGATAATAGTACGGTGTTCATGTACAAACCAGCCTGTATCTTACACAAACCCCCCCTCTCCCACCTCTCTCAGTAGTTACTGTATAGAAATTCTTGTTTGCCAAAAAAAAAAGTTTTAAATAAAATCTTCTGAAAGAAATACTGTATTGTTATTGTTTTAACCATTTATTTCTGTTAATCAGGCATAGGTAAGTATGATACAGACACTTTACTGCACTGTAAGTACTGTATGGCACTCAAACTAACCATGTCTGCTTTTATTGTTTCTTTTAATTTTCAGAACTGCCGCAAGCAAGGAAGGGGGGGGTTGTGTTAGATAATAGTTACTGTATAGAAATTCGTGTTTGCCACAAAAGAAAAAATATATGTTTTTAAAAAATCTTTTGAAATACTGTATTTTCAGAGCTGCAGCCACCTCTCTCCCCATCTCACAATGCCATAACGAAGAGAAAGACAAGAGCTACTGTTTTGTATTTTTGTACTGTATTATACATTAAAAAATAAAATCTATTTTTTAAACCCCTCTTGGTGACCAGAAATTCTTATGAACAGTTCAACAAACAAAGCATTGAACTTCACGTTAGTTTGGGAAAAATATATATAAAAACGAAAAATGCTTTTGAAAAATTAGTATATTTTTATTGTTTAATCAATCAGTTCTGTTAATAATGCAATAAAATGCTGTAGAAAAATACTATTTTCCTGCATAAAGGATTATCCAACATGTCTTCTGCACAGCTCATGATAATCACGCAACAGTACATTTACGTTAATGGCTCTGTTGGAGGGCTCTGTTGTTGTGTTGTTGATATGCTTTGAACTTCAAGTTGACTTTTTTGTTACAGTACAATAGCAGTTTTAGAAGGGCTTTCTTTCGATGCGTGGCATCGTTGGTCAGAGGTGTTGATAAGAGGTTGAAATCCTTGAGCCGTGTGTGTGCGGGCGGGGGGAGGGGTGCGAGCTGTGCTAGCTATATGAAGTGCCAAGCTGTAGTTCAAAGACATATTCTCAACAGGTCATCATAATGTTTTGATCCCCACACCCCCAAGTTAAAATCACAGTACTACAATATGCCACCCTCTTCAGAAAGAACGTACATGACTAGTGTAGAATTAAAAAGAAACAGTACTGTTTGATTCTCATAATATCCATACTTGCTATGCAAACCATGGCGATAACCAAAAAAAAAAACACGTTATACAGTACAGTATATACAGTATTTTTAAAACTTGAACTAACTTCCAAATGAATGGGAAGTTATACACCCATGCGCATTAATAATCAACAAGGTCCCTGTCCCAACCAAAGAGAATTACACGCAGGCGCAGAACGGTGAGAGCAGGCTCGGAAGATTAATAAACAGAGAAATTACTGTGCGCTACTATCTAACCCAAAATTTAGAATATAAATATAGTGCAGTGACTAAACCACATAAATAAGTGACCAAGAAATAAATCACAATAACCACAGTGAGGGTGTGTATATGAAGAAATTATATCACATAACCGTGTATTTGTAGAGGCGTCTGCTGCTATAAACACAGGGGGTGGCTCAGCACCCCCCACACTCTAAGAAATGGAAACAAAAGAAACAGCGCACAACGCCAAATAGTGAAGCAAGTAATGCTATATATTAGTAATTACAGGGTAATAAATCTGCGTACATCAAAACAGTGGAATAGGTGCATTTAGTGTGTTTCACACAAGTTACCACTCAGCAACTGTTGTCAGAAGAGTCTGCAGCTTGCTTCTCTCAACGGGGGCGCTACGTTGGTTCAGGAGCAGGATTAATGTCCAAAACCCCTCATCCCGCAGTACATCGCTCCCAAGGGGATTTCCCTTTACAGCAACCACGCTCTGTTGCAGGTATTGGTGCTTGGTGGGACCGCTCGCGCTTCCAAGCCGTCTGGTGCAGCTCGTGTGGCTCAGTGAGCAGATCCACTGTACGGGGGTAAGACCTCAGCTCTGCAAGGGTACACTCAGCGTGCCACGTTGTCGCTCCGTCACGGGATACTGCGTGATGACGTCACAGTCTCCGCAGCAGCGAGGGAACCGGCAGGGAGGCAGTCAAAGTCTCTCAAAGTCTCTCAAAGTCTCTCATATGCCCAAAATTACCACCGGGAGTAATACTAACAGGGTGAAGCCAAAGGTGTTTTTCAAAACCGTTTTTTATATTTCTGACGTGTTCCTGGATACGAACTTTAAGGCTGCGTTTGGTTCTGCCTACATACTGATATCCACACGCACATTCCAATAAGGAAACAATGTGTGTAGATGTACATAAAATAAATTCATCAATATTAAAAACTTCTTGTGTGTTTTTAGAATTAAATGTATTTTTGTCAGGATGTTGGTACTTACAAATACTACACTTACCACAAATATAATTGCCTTTTGGTTTAGGCCCTAACCAGTTCTTTTGTACTGTAGTGTTATTACTTAAAAAAACATCACTAGGTGCTAGCAAATTTTTAATGTTTAAAGTTAGTATCCAGGAACACGTCAGAAAGGTGGGGACAGAGTTAAAACACTATCATCTAAGGAGACATATTGGATACACAAGTTAGATACTATGTCCCCTAAGGGGTTAAATGAGGATGTTGACATCTGGGCACTTTATTAAGAGGAATTTTTATTAAAAAAAAAAAAATCTAGCCCCCTTCTGCACTTAAACCCAAGGGATATCACTGATCTATGTATCTCTGTTTTCCCTGCTCTGTTCTATTGTCTATACGTATTTATATTGTTACTTTTAGTTGCATCTTTTATATGATACTATCTATTTTAGTACTAATATTGTGTTTCTTTTATTCCAGCATGCTTTAATTATTTATGCTAGGTTTAGTTTATGTTTATAAAATCTTTTTATTATGTATGTAGTTAATAAAGTTGTTGTTTTAAAAGTAATGATTTCATCTTCCCTATCACTTTAACCATTACCTAGTCTAGATGATTGGTCCATTTTTAATTGTTTGACCAATGAGACATCTTTGTTAGGTACTTAAGACCTCTGGGTAATGGCTAAATTATTCCCTGAAGAAGTAGTTTATTCTACGAAACATGTTGGATGATTTTTATCTAGTGCCTTAATATTGCCATTGCCTCCTTTGGCTTCACCCTGTTAGTATTACTCCCGGTGGTAATTTTGGGCATATGAGAGACTTTGAGAGACTTTGAGAGACTTTGACTGCCTCCCTGCCGGTTCCCTCGCTGCTGCGGAGACTGTGACGTCATCACGCAGTATCCCGTGACGGAGCGACAACGTGGCACGCCGAGTGTACCCTTGCAGAGCTGAGGTCTTACCCCCGTACAATGGATCTGCTCGCTGAGCCACACGAGCTGCACCAGACGGCTTGGAAGCGCGAGCGGTCCCACCAAGCACCAATACCTGCAACGGAGCGTGGTTGCTGTAAAGGGAAATCCCCTTGGGAGCAATGTACTGCGGGATGAGGGGTTTTGGACATTAATCCTGCTCCTGAACCAACGTAGCGCCCCGTTGAGAGAAGCAAGCTGCAGACTCTTCTGACAACAGTTGCTGAGTGGTACCTTGTGTGAAACACACTAAATGCACCTATTCCACTGTTTTGATGTACGCAGATTTATTACCCTGTAATTACTAATATATAGCATTACTTGCTTCACTATTTGGCGTTGTGCGCTGTTTCTTTTGTTTCCATTCGGAAGATTAATGCAGCCACAAAGCAAAGCATTTGAAAATGGGTGGTTTGTCAGAGGTGTTGATAAGAGGTTGAAATTCTTGAGCTGTATGTGTGCGGGCGGGGGGAGGGGGTGCGAGCTATGCTAGCTGTATGAAGTTCCAAGCTATAGTTCAAAGACATATTCTCAACAGGTCATCATAATGTTTTGATCCCCACACCCCCAAATAAAAATCACAGTACTACAGTATGCCACCCACCTCAGAAAGAACGTACATGACTAGTGTGGAATTAAAAAGCAACAGTACTGTTTTTCTCATAATATTCATACTTGCTATGCAAGCCATGGCGATAACCAAGAAAAAAACACGTTATCCATACTTGATACAGTATGCAAGCCCATGGTGATAACCCCCCCAAAAATACTGTATACAGTATACTGTACTGCATTTGTAAAACTTGAATCTCAGAATATCCATACTTGCTATGCAAGCCATGGCGATAACCAAAAAATTATTTTTGCGGATTTGCAAACATGTTACTGTAATACAGCACATGTTTTTTTCGTTAATAAAGTCTATTATTGCATATTTGATTATACTACAGTATTGCAGACATGAAAATCGCACACTGAACGTGTGTGTGGGGGGTTAAAATCATCAGACCCCCCCCAAAAAAATATTTTTTTGTTTAATCAATTATTTTTGTTTTTTATTTTCAGTACTGTACTGTACAGTACAGCAATACAGAATCAAATGCAACCATAACGAAGGAAAAGACAAGCCTGTACACAAATTATTGTATTTTTGTATTTTTCTATGATTCATTACCCAATAAAATTCTAAAGAACAATTATTAATGATTTGATTCAACTACTAAAGTGTGTGTGTGGGGGGCCAGCTTTGAAGGCCATATGGTAATCTTATTAACAGCTCTGTGGGGTGGGGGTATTTTGTTGTTGATAAGCGGTGAACTCCAAGATGACTTGGCACAGTACAATAGAAGAAGCTTTGAAGGGCTTATGGCGCGCATGCGTGGCAGGAATCACAGTCGATTTCAGCCAACATGGTAATCGTGACATTGAATTGCTATTGGATTTTGATGACAACAACTCGCGATTGCCCATTTGAGTTTCTCGACGGTATTGCAGAACACGCTAAAATGCCATTTTCTAATCCGGACAAAACGATAACCAAACCGCGTGTTTAAGTCGGCACGATTAAATTAAATTGCGCGCCATCGAATGGGTATTCCGATCTACATACCGCGTTAATCATTCGAATAGCGGCCGCTGCATGAGTATGTCTCATTGGAATTTAAATTTCAAGTAAAAAAAAAGGTAAAAAACCGGGACATCCATTTTTGAAGGACTGATTTAAAGAAACCATAAAGTGAACCATGTTGTCTTTGGGGGTGGGGGTGTTTCAATGATTCTCGTGAATTTAAAGAAGAATTTTTTTGTTTTATCTGGATAATCATGGAAGAATGAAAAATACAAATAATCATGAATAATACAAATTTACAGTCTTTATCTTCTTCATAATGTTTGCATTGCATTCTGTCTGTAGTTCTTAGTTCTTTTGTCATTGAGAGAGGAGGGTTTGTGTAAATTAAAGACTTTTACAATATACACACAGTTCAATACTTTTACACATGCCCCCCCCCCCCCCTTCCATTTTTAGTATAGCAGCCAGCTCTGAAAAGAAAAAAATTAGTGCACTGAAGTGCATTTACTTTAAGGCATTGCGTATATCACTCTATTGGACTACTGTATACCGGAGCACAGTGTCTTACCTGCCAGTATTGGGGGGGGGGTGGGGGGATTATTTCCTTTCTCTTATCTTTGCCCACCTCCAGACATGCACATGCAAAACAGATATAGAAATAAATGATTATACAGCATACCAAGCATTAAAAACATGAACCAATGAAACAATCCTATTTTTTTGGAGTAAAAACATTTTTCTATAACTTTTGAACTGCACTACAGTTCAGCACAGCACAATCAAACAGCAAAGTCATTCCCAATCAGTATTGCCTTCCAGGGATGAGCCCCTATATGCCTCAAAAGGCTATAGATTGTGTCTGTTTTTCCTATTTGATCAAGATTTTAATTCTTAAAATCAATAAATTTTAATTTCAACAGTGTACAGTAAATATCTCAAACACACACCCATGACGCCCATTGTATTTCAAAGTGAGTTGCACCTCCCCCTTAATTATCATTCACTTCATTATTACTCACTCACCCCCGCTCTCCTCTCCCTCCATCAAGTCAATTACCCTAATTTCCCCACACAATGTTCTATTTACAGTATATAGCGCCATATATCCCCCATACACTACAGTATATATATGTATATGACACTGTAACAGGGGAGTAATCCCTGTTCAAGTAATGTGCCTTTAATCTGGCAGTGTGGTGGTTAACTGCTGGTAGTCAATTAATAAACACCACATGCCTGATTGCTTACAAAAGCCTGTCTGTTGAGACAGGAAGTGACTCCTTAGCTCTGACTGAGAGCTGACCTTTGGAGAGACAGAGGAGTGTTCTTGAGACTCCCAGGAGAGTCTGACCAAGAGAACACACATCTCTGGAGCTGACCGGTCTTGAGCTCTGCACAGCATAGCTGATTGCAAGACACCAAATAAGACTTCTAAACCTGGATGCTGATATTTTCTGTGCACGCACGGGTGCGGTTCCAGGAGAGCAGAGAAGCTTACTCTACAGCAAGAAACAGATAAGACTTTCATAATTAAGAGACTGCTTATATCTGCTTATTTCATGCTATATGTTTTGGGGCTGCGAGACATGCTTGACTTATGGAGTTGTGAATTAATTGCATAGGATTTCACTAGAAATACTCCCAAGTGAATAGAAGCTTTGTTCCCCCCCCACCTGTGTTGGGATGATTTCCTGATGAAAAGGAAAAGGCACAATAAAGCCTATTATAATTTCACCTTATAAAGTCTCCAATTGTGTACCTCTGTGAACGTCCGTCTACAGACACACACACACGTAATGTTATAAATTTTATATTTATATAGCACCAAAAGTGTACTCAGCGCTTCACAAAGAATACAGTACAGGGAATTATAATAATAGCAGTTTAATAAACAGTTTATTTTAGAGAAATGTTGTGGCCTGCTGTAACAAATTGTTGTGTTTTCCTTTACACTATAGGGCGACAACGCTTCTGGTGACCAAATAAGTGAAGAGAATGATGAGAGGTGTGATTCAAGGGTCAAGAACGCTCTTGAGAAAATTCACAATACAGTATAATCGCATCTGAGACCAGCATCAGGCAGATGAGACGCAGATTTGGATGGTAATATGGACATGTAATGTTAGTACTGGACAGTACAGTAGGTAAAAGTGTGGTTAAACTGTACAGTACCTCTAAAAGTGTTCCTTGTCATTACAGAGGCGTATCCTATGATAAGGGAAACCAACAAGATCAAAAGAGTGGACCAGGCACGGTCATGGATCGAAAGTGGCGAGACTTTTCAGGATGTCATCTTTACTGACGAGTAAATGGTATCGCATGAGAGATTTGCCACTTTTGCATTCCAGAAAAAAGGACGCATATCTCTGAAGCCGCGTCCCAAGCACCCAGTGAAGCTGCATGTGTGGGGTGTGATCTCTAGACGTGGACCAGGATGCATCATCACCTTTGACGGTAAAATAATGCGCAAAGTCACATGCTGTGGCCTTATGCACTGTACAAGTGTACAGTATTTGGAGCACTTTTCTTTTCTTGTTACAGGAATCATGAATAAAGTATATTTCCAATTGAAAATAGTGCCCGAAATTGTCGAATACATTACACATGAATTCCCAGCTGGTCACCATTTCTTCCAGGATAATGACCGAAACACACCGCGTCTTTTGCACATATTCTTTCCAGCGGTATCAACTGGGTTAAGACGCCACCGGAGTAAGTATAGTAACCCGAGTCAATGGTGGTACGGTTGGAAAACATCACGCGCCATTACAGGGGTATTCCGAGCGGTACACCGGGCGAATTTTTAGAATAACGGCCGCTGCAACTGTAGTTTTTTGATTGTCCCAGCTCACTTATTTTTCAGTCCATTGAGTTCTAAAATATTTTTAGATTGTTTAGTTTCTGTAAACTCTCATTGGCTGGTCTGGTAGCTCTTTTGTTAAAATTAAATCTTCTTTTAAAATATTCCAATGCTTTCTCATTACAGTGAATGAGGAATGTCATACCTTTGCTCTTTATTTCTATCTGTTTGATCTTGTTCTTAAGTAAATCATTGTGGTAAATTTTTTAGACTTGATCTAAGGCGCTAGAAATTAGTTCTTCTTTGAAGTTTTTTTTGGGAAAAACATTGTTTAAGAATCTAGGCTTCTGATCTGGTCAGTTTCTCTTGTACAGTTTCTGTGAGCTCTACGGAATTGCCCACATGGGATGTTGTTTTAACAATTTAGATGATGTCCACTGCGGGCATCCTGGTAATCCTAGCCATTACAATCAACATTCTTGAGTCCATTAGCCGCCTCCCACCTGATGCACGTTTCGCTGGGGTGCTTTTTCACCCTCTATTAACATATGTCTGGACTCTTACCAAGTATCCTCTATGCCATTTATTCTCCTCTGTGTGTGAACAATGCATATTAACTAGGGGGCTATAACTTGATATGGACTCGATCCGTGCACCAGAGCCATTCAACACTTTTTGTGGGTTCTTATGCATGTTGTTCACCTTAAGTACCCTTGCATTTGTATCTAACAGCAGATTTATTAATTTTGCTGTTAGCTTTTCTCTGGCATGCTGTATACCCCTACGTGGGTTTTGATACTTTGGCAATATTATCTACACTATCTGACATTACAGTGTCTGCATTATCTGTGCATGAGTGAGTTCATTTCTATATGTTATTCATTAGTTAATTCATTCCATGGTCAGTCCTTTGTTACCTGTTTTTGACTATAAAGGCTTTTTAACCATTTCATTGCTGTACTAGGGGGCTGTTTCTCACTAATTGTGAGTTTTTTTTCCTGCTATTAAGCAGTTTGGTACTATCCTTCCCCCCTATGTTTCAGATGTAGTATAGAGTACTTTAGTCTGTCTTTCATGTTTTGTCACCAATGTTAGTTGTTTATTACATTTATATCTTCACGATTTATTTTATATGAGAGTAATAAAGCATTATGTTTTAATTCATTCATCATTACATTTCAATGACAACGAGTGCTGTCAAAAGGGTGTTTTGTGTCCCAGTTTAGAATTTTCCCCTTTTCCCCTTTTGCACCGTTGCCACTACATTTCACTATTGTATTTAAGGCTGATGCGAGAGTCACTTTCCACTTCCCCTTCCCTATTTGCATTGTATTGTAGCACCTGCATGCCTGCACAATAATTCAATAAAAATGCCTTGCATTCACAATGCATGCACAATAATTAAATTGAATGCGTTTACATACTGCAGAGTACACATGCACAGTGCTGTTCTGAAATAGCAACTCAGTGTTTAATTAATGCATTAATGTATTGATTATCTTAAAGTGGACGTTGTAAAAGAGATTGGCAGGGAATGTTGTGGAAGAAGATTGTATTATTTTTTGGAAGTTTGATATTTATGTTATTGTATAAAGTAATTCATATTTAATAAGTCATTGACAGATGGACACTGTTTCTTAATTTTACTTTAATAAAGACTGTGGGGATTTTTCACAAAACCTCGATAAAACCAGTGCATTGCTGAGCAACTTTGCATTGTTTTAACGCACACTAAAACGTGTGTCATAATGGTACTAACTAAGAAAAAACACAATTTTTTTAAAGTGCAGTCAAAAAATACAAGATCACACTAGCTTTTTTTTCTAAGTCCTATCGCACTGAAACTGTTTGTTTAAACTGCAGCCTAATCCGATTGGTTGGAGTAACATGTGATGCAGCCATTTTTGGTGATGTTATCTTAAAGGGAGTGAAGCATAGCCTTCCTGATTGGCTGGCATCCCTCCCTTTTGATGACGTCAGATCCTTAAAAGAATGAATCTGTCACATGGTACACCAGCCAATCGGATTGGGGGTGTACTATTTGACACTCAAATGTGATGTCACAGGCCTTATATAAGGCCTGTCCTGTCTTATTTGAGCTTAAGAAGCCGACAGGACAACATCCGCCCCATTGAATTTGATTAAAATTAAAGAAGAAAAGACTGAAGAGAGAAGAAAATAATTTATCAGATGTTGAGGAGCATTGCCTCGAGGATCAAAAGTTTCCTGATGCAGTCGGAATCAAAGGGTGAAGACATCAGAGGTAAGAAAAACATGTTGTATGTATTTTTTTTGTATTTTTCGTATTTTTATTATTATATATTTTTTTTGGTTGCCCATTGACTGCCAATGTGTTTTTCTTTGCCCCTTTAAGGGTATAGACATAAACAGTGACAAGCAAAGTATTTATTTTTTCAAATGCTTGTTTTTATTTAATTGTTATGCATTGTATTTGTGGTTCTTGTTTTTATTTAATTGTTTTGGATTTTGTATGTTTTTCTTTAGGTTGACCATTGACTGCAATAGTGGCAAAGCATGCCCATATTATATGGGCATAGTGTACCACTGTGCCAATCAATTGGTTTATTGGCATTTCTAAAAAAAAATTAATGTAATGTGGTTTATTTAGTGGCTTTTTTTTAGCTTGCCCATTTATTGCCACAGAGGTAAACCATGGTCATATTATGGCCATGATTTAACACTATGCCAATGAATGGGTAGCGAGGGTGGGGGTAGTTGCCCTGGGGAGGGTGGTTTGGCCTCCTGGGTGGGTAGTAGAGAAGGGAGGTTAACACCTTAATTACTATAGTGGTTACTAACCGCTAAGGTGATTAAGGGGTTAGTCGCTATTAGTTTGTTTTCTATAGTAATGTTCCTGCCAATGGAGGATAAGGACATGGGGGAAGACAAGGACATGCTCCATCTGTACAGGGGCGAGTAGCACTTGTATATATATATTATAGTAGCACTTGTATTATATTATGCTGGCTAGTTTAATTTTTAATGGGAAAATGCACTAATATCTATGTCTGGATAATAGTTATGTTGTCCCCTACTGTACTGTATGTATAGTGGTGGGGGGAGGTTGTATATATGTATTGCACTATTAGCAATTTTTGGTTAATAGTACATTTACCCATTCCTGTTGTTGGTACAGGGGTGATTGAAGTTGGTAGTTACCCCAGGATGGGAGTTTAGGCCTTGCGGGAGGGGAGCCTTCATTACCTTAACTGTTACCACCACTATGGTAATGAAAGTGTTAAACTTCCACTGTTCGTAAGGAAGTAAAAATTAACCCCTTCATTACCTTAGCTCTAGTAACCACTAAGGTTATGCAGGGGTTAACCCCCTCGCACTACACTCCTGCATGGCCTAAACACCCACCCTGGGGAAACTACAAGCTTCACCTGCCCCCTGTACCAACAACTATGCAGTGCCTGCTATTTAAATCTTTCATTACCTTAGCGGATAGCCGCTAAGTTATTGAAAATGGCTGAAATTTTATTTTTATTGCCCAGGAAACCCCAAAAATGTATATATATATATATATATATATATATATATATATATATATATAAAAATAAATAAATATATATATATATATATATATATATATATATATATATATATATATATATATATATAAAAAATAAAAGAAAAAAGCACCCAATCCTAGTGCATTACTGTGCAAAAAATGGTTTAATTTCCAATAAAAGACTCATAAAATGAACTCACAAATATAAAAGGTACAAAAGCATTGTATGAGTTATACTCATGCTCCAAAGGATCTGGAAGCGCTGTTGCACTGCTACTCTGCTCCGTGGCTCCACCGCATCCAGTACAGCCCTCGTGTATCTCTGCCAGCAGGAACTCACGTTATCAGTCTCGTCTCAGTATTCTTTCCCCGGGAACAAACTACCAGATAGTCTAGGTTCCCACCGGGGACAGTGTTTGCGGCGGAATAAACAGATGACGTCAAGCCGTGCACGGAGGTGTTCAAGCAGGAGAATGTCAAGCAGAAAACGCAAATCAACGCTGACAGGATCCACAGCACACCTGGCCCAACGCGTTTCAACAGCTAAACTGTTTTCATCAGGGGATGGACTATGGGTGTGTTAGACACATATATATACACCCACATATCCAATTAACTATGCAAAGATAGATTAGAAATCGGGTGTAAGCAATTAACATAATAAAATTGAATCTGATACCTCACACATTTGAAGAATTTATATGCAGTTGTATATTTAAACTATAATAGTCTTGATCTTACATGAAATAAACTTATAGTAATGTATAATACATAATAAAACCAAGCTTGCACTTGTCATTGTCTTTGTGAAGTAAACAGACCATAAAATATCTATATACAATAAATATCTGAAATCAACTGAGTAAACAGTAAAAAGACTATTTTTAATGTTATCAATATTTAGCTTGAGGAGAATGGACTTGATAATAATACTAGGTCTATAATCTAAAAAAATATAATAAAAGATAAAGAATACAAAATTAGGAAAATACATCCTAAAACAAATGTAACCTAAAAGAAAACAAAATCAGCAATTAATCAAATAAAAATAGAAGGAAAACAAGAATATATATATCAGTAGGAATCATAAAAATATTAATACAATAATGAAATAAATACAACATGTGTTAAATATATATTTCAGATAATACAGAATAATCTAATCGGTAAGATATTAAATGAACACAGAAGAAAAAGGGGGAAGTACCTAATTCATATGTATGTATATATGTACTCAATATGAGTGTGAGAATACACTCAAAGAAACAACGAGGAAAGGGCCAATATATGTGTATATAAAGAGATTAATTGTCTCATAGAATACCCCAATGAAAGATAGATGAGCAGATAGCACATGTATCCAAGATCTACAGAGTCTCTGACCTAACCAGGTTGTGCAATACAGTCACTAACACCTCACTTCTCATATTGTGAGTTGAAATAGTGATATAAATAATCTAAATATAAATGTATAGTGATTATAATAGAAATCGTGATTTAAACTTATATATGATTGTATATCATTACCACCCTGTGTAGGTATCAATGAGGTGACCTATAATTTATAATATGTGAACAGTATATGTGAAAAAACATTAATGAAAACTACATGGTATGTAGTGTCTAGTGTTAATAAATATAAATCATATCTCCATATGAACTGACCCGAAGGGAACATGTCTAGCATGTTCAACCCAGACCTCCGTGTCGATCCACATGGGGAACAAAGACCACTAGGCAAAAGGGAAGAAGAAAGAGGGGGAACCAAATAAATCCCAGGATTCATACGACAGTGCTAATGTCAATACAATCATTCAGTCCTTCTGGACTGAGTGTATTTAATACATAGATCCAGTAAGTCTCTCTTAAATTAAGAAGTTTATGCCTGTCTCCACTTAGAAGTGTTGAACTGATAGCCTCAATACCAATAACTTTTAAAGAAGAAGGATCCTTATTATGTTTTAGATTGTAATGTCTAGATAGACTATGTGATTGTATTCCATGAATAATATTTTGACGATGCTCTAAAAATCGTGTTGCCAGGGCCCGTTTGGTCCTGCCAATATATTGCATCCCACAAGGACACTTAATGGCATAGATGATAAAGTGGACACACAGTTAATGTAACCCTTAACTTGATGTATTGATCCATTTGAAAGAGATCTGATAGTATTAGATTTGTACAGATGTTTACACGTCAGGCATCTCGGACGGTTACAACAAAAATTCTCATCTTTTATACTTATACTTGGAATAACATCAGTATTATCCTTTAGTTTTTTTAGTCTAGGTGCCACCATAAATTTTATATTTCTTGCTTTTTAAAAGACAATTGGTATTTTTGAGGGTAATTTCTTTCCTATGATGGGATCACTGAGTAGGATCTCCCAGTGTTTATTAAGAACGTTTCTTATTTTTTGAGAGGCACAATTGAATTGAGTAATAAAGAGGGGTGAACCAATCTGATGCTGATTTGATACAGTTGTTTTCTTTTTCCTAGAAAGTATGTTAGTTTTTGATTTTTCCAACAGCATATGTCTATCAAGTCTACACACTTGTTTAAATGTCTCCTGAACTGTGTGTCTATTATATCCTTTGGCTATAAATTTGTTTACCAGAATGTCCCCCTGGGCCAGGTAGTCAGAGTCCAGAGAACAATTTCTCCTGATTCTAAGGAACTGGCCCTGGGGACGTTCTCCAACCACTTATGATAGTGATGGCTGGTATGATGCAAATATGCGTTGGTAGATACCTTCTTAAAAAATGTTTTTGTGACAATCTGGTTCTCATTGTTAACCCTCAGTTCTACATCCAAGAAATTAATTTCACACTTGTCTATTTCAAATGTGAACTGTAGATCCATTTGATTGTCATTAAACGATGTAAGAATATTAGTGAAAGTATCCTGATCCCCATCCCAGTTGATTTCAGATATTTATTGTATATAGATATTTTATGGTCTGTTTACTTCACAAAGACAATGACAAGTGCTAGATTGGTTATATTATGTATTATACATTACTATAAGTTTATTTCATGTAAAATCAAGACTATTATAGTTTAAATATACAACTGCATATACGTTCTTCTAATGTGTGAGGTATCAGATTCAATTTGTTATGTTAATTGCTTACACCCGATTTCTAATCTATCTTTGCATAGTTAATTGGATATGTGGGTATATATATATGTGTCTAACACACCCATAGTCCATCCCCTCATGAAAACAGTTTAGCTGTTGTAACGCGTAGGTCCAGGTGTGCTGTGGATCCTGTCAGCGTTGATTTGCGTTTTCTGCTTGACATTCTCCTGCTTGAACACCTCGTGCACGGCGTGACGTCATCTGTTTATTCCGCCGCAGACACTGTCCCCGGTGGGAACCTAGACTATCTGGTAGTTTGTTCCCGGGAAAAGAATACTGAGACGAGCCTGATGATGTGAGTTCCTGCTGGCAGAGACACACGAGGGCTGTATTGGATGCGGTGGAGCCACGGAGCAGAGTAGCAGTGCAACAGCGCTTCCAGATCCTTTGGAGCATGAGTATAACTCATACAATGCTTTTTTACCTATTATGTTTGTGAGTTCATTTTATGAGTCTTTTATTGGAAATTAAACCATTTTTTGCACAGTAATGCACTAGGATTGGGCGCTTTTTTCTTCTATTTTCTATGCAGGTGGAGAGGGAGGTCGTTGTGCCCTTTAAAAGAAGCAGCCTTTTTCCTGTTAGTACTTTTCTGTTCCCTGAATTTTTGGACTTTATTTGGACTCCAGAGGAACTCTGACAAAGTTTGTTATTGGGTCCACAGAACATCCTTTTATAACTATTCATGCATTTGGTGATATATTGATTGCACAGTTAGATATATTTATATTTGTATTCTAGTTTTTTATTTTACACATTTTTTATTATTGCACTTGATTTTGTTACTGTCACACTATACCTAAGCGCAGTCCTTTACTATATATATATATGTGTTGTGTGTGTGTGTGTGTGTGTGTGTGTGTGTGTGTGTGTGTGTGTGTGTGTGTGTGTGTGTGTGTGTGTGTGTGTGTGTGTGTGTGTGTGTGTGTGTGTGTGTGTGTGTGTGTGTGTGTCAATTGGAGTGCTAGTAGGTGTGGCTAAATGTATACAGCAAAAAAACAAAGAAGACCAAAGCTACAATATGACAAAAATATACAGTGCAATACCTACATATCTCTTTAAAAAAGGGGAATTTACTTAAACCTTTGGCCAAGCGGAGGCGCATGCGCGAGGCTGGAGCGGATGGCAGCATAGAATCTGAGCTCCGTCCCCCACCTCCAATAACAACTTTAAAAAGTCAGTAACCGACAACCAAAAAAACCTTTAAACACAGTGTCAGCACGGTAGATACTCCCGTGATGGCCCCGCTTACCTCCAGGAAGAAAAAAGAAGGCGATTTAAGGAAATATCTAGGCCGTTCTACCCCACGGAGCGCCGGTACAGCGATGGCGCCAGAATCAGCCGCAGGGTCCGATTCGGAGCGGGAAGAGGACCCCCCAGTTGAGCCCACACAGATGCCTGTCCGAATCTGCGATTTTGACCGTCTCTACCAGGACATGAAAAACATGATTTATGTAGGGCTCCAGGATTTAAAAAACGAAGTGCAGGGCTTGGGGGAGAGGACGGGGGCCCTCGAGGACAAAATGGCGACCGCAACTAAATAGATTAAAAAGGCGGACAAAAAAGCCACATACATGCAAGCCCAGATAATGGAGATACTGGACAGGCAAGAGGATGCCGAAAACCGGGATCACCGCAACAATATTAGAGTTCGCGGCATCCCAGAGACAATCACGGATGTTGAGGAGTTCATTGCCAGGTGGTTGGAGACACTCCTGCCTGAGATACCTGAAGCAGAGCGGGCCATGGATCGCTGCCACAGAGCCCTTAGAAGCCGTCCTGCAGCAATGGAGCAGCCGCGCGATATTATCGCTAGGCTGCACTACTTCAAAACCAGGGATGCAATCTTTAAGTGCACCAGAGCGGAGGGTACTTGCCGGTTCGAGGGAACCACGATGCAGTTGTTTTAAGACCTGTCCCCGCTCACGTTAACGAGGAGAAGGGCACTACAACCCGTCACTAGGCTGCTGAGAGAACGGGCAGTTCGTTATCGTTGGACCTTCCCGTTCGGCCTATTGGTCATTAAGAACGAGAGGGCCATATCAATGAAAGAGCCGGGGGAGAGTGAGGACTTCCTCAATAAACTGGGTCTGAAAGAGGGCCCAACAAAAAGCCCCAGGAGGGAAGAACGAGAGGAGGCAGAGTGGAGAACCGCAGGTCCATCCAAATCACCCCGAGACCCTGCAGTCCCCGCAGTGATCTGAGGCAAATGTCTAACTCCTCAAATGGACTGAAAGTTAGGGTAGCGGTTTACGCAATAGTTAAATAAACAGAGAGCTTGTCACTTTGAGAACCCTTCCAGGTTCTCTAACCCGCTGCTGGTGTTACCATGCGTGCTGGACTGCTTACCCTGAAGCAAGCCCTGTCTCAAGAGTTACCTGAGACATCAGCTGTAGTAACAGCGACCTGAAAACCGCAAAAAAAAACTATACCCCTACCTGATGATGAAAATGGCCGGTCGCAGTGGAACGCAAGACACCCAACATGGCGCCGCAGAAGTAGCCTCACCGCATGGCTTCATTGCGGAAGTGGAGAGCTTCCCGGCGCAGGAGCAGGTGAGGGGATGTCCTTCTCCACGGGCTCGTTGAGGGAAAATGGCACCCGCCGGAAGGACGTCACCGGAAGTAGAGCGGACGCCATCTTGGAGGGGGCAGACAGGCGGGCGAAAACGGAAGTCCTCGTCAGCTGGAGCCGGAAGACACGTAAATCTCGCGGGATGCTGCCCATAATAGAACACAACCAGCCACCTACCCACCCACAACCCGGCGGTGCAAAATAGATGGAACGGCAAGCCGGGGCCCCGGCCGTGGCCCAACGAACAGCAGAAGCGAGCTGACAGCAGAGGCAGCGAGGGGGGAAAGTCACCTGGCCACACAGAGGATAGAAGGGGATAGCAGATAGTGAAGCATGGCAGAAAGCACACCATATCAGAGGGAAGCAAACAGAGCAACACCACTCACACCGCTCAGCTAGATTAAGGGGTCACAGTTGTATAAACAGGGAGGGCTGGTCAAGGGGCAAGACAGTATCTAACCTCAGGGCAGCAGCGCGCAGAGGCGCAGAGTCATGCAGGAAGGTACACGAGCTGCAGGAGAACAGGGGCAAGCAGTTACACTCTGTATTTCACACTCTACTTTTGAAGTTAACAGTTGAAGTTAAACGATATAGCCTAGTTAAGGTTGTCGTTACAACATTAGGTTGTCGTTACAACATTAAACAGCACAGACAAGGGAGGGGGAGGGGTGCTGCCCCTCGCGAAGGCTTTGTGCGTGAGTCTCCACATGGGCGCAGGGGAGAAGCCCCACGGGCGGCCCATGAAAGTCCCCACTAGGCCAGCCAAGCAGGGCGGGAGAGGGGGATGGAGGGCCATCCCGAACTCCGTCCAGGCTGCACGCCTGGGAAGGGCAAAGAAGGAGATTGGGGGAGCTAGTTCCCGCCCAGTCACCAGACAGTTATTAAAAGTTATAATGAGTGTTACATTGTGTATTTTTGTGTCCCCCCAGTGTGTCCCCCTTTGTATCCCCATGCCGCATTTCCAGATCGCTGAAAGTAGGAATCAAATTGGGCAAAGAATACCCACGCACGCTGAGGGTTCAGGGAGAAATCCAGCATAGAGTGAAAAGGACCAGAGGAGCACGCGACTACAGCGAGAGCCTTCGATGCCACCAGACACCTGGACGCACCTGGACTGGCACCCCAGCCCCCGCCATAGAGCTACACCCGAAAAGCACAGCAGCGTCAGCCAACAAAAAGAAGAGAGGGGTCGCAATCATGATGCACAACCGGCTCACACTAGACGTTAAACTTACTAAGAAGGATGCTAATGGTCGGTTCATCATAGTGGTGGGGACCATTCGCGGACAACCCCTTACCATAGCCAATGTGTACGCCCCCAGTGACCATACAAATACCTTCTTTGACAGATTTTTCACGACCTTACACAGAGTAGCGCAAGGTGCCATAATATTGGGAGGGGACTTCAACCACACACTGGACCCACACACAGATAGATGCACCCCAGGCGGAGTTAAAAACCCGCAAAGCAGAGCGGCCTGGGTTAGAGGCCTCAGGGCCAATAGCCTGGTCGATATTTGGCGCGAACAGCACCCAGGCGAAAGAGAATACACATTCTACTCACATCCACATGACCGTTACAGCAGGATAGACTACCTCTTTGTGTCCAACAGAATGGTTTCGCAGATCTCCCATACGGGAATCCATGATATTTCATGGTCTGATCATGCACCTGTAAAGCTGCGGTGCACCGACTTTGCGCTGGACAGACCAGGAGCGATCTGGAAACTCAGTGAGTTATTAATTAAAATCCCTGAGGTGGAATAAACGGTAGGGGGAAAAATCAGGGCATACTTTACAGAGAACGTTGGTACCGTGGTGTCTCAATCTACCCTTTGGGAGGCCCATAAGGCAACACTCCGAGGTGAACTCATAGGGATTGCAAGTAGGCAGAAGAAAGAAAGGGAACGAAAGATTCACACTTTACAATCTGAACTGGCAACCCTATCCGCCCTACATAAAAAAGATAAACAAGCACAGACCCTTAAGGCATGGCTAGATACCAAAACACAACTAAACTTACTGATGTCCTCTCGAGCTGAGAAGGAGATGACTTGGTCCAGACGGAAATTTTATGAAAGGGCAAACAAGCCAGATACCCCGCTTGCCTATAAACTTCGAAACATAGTTAGAAATTTCCACATACAGGCAATTCGAACAGGTAAAGGTGACCTCACTTCTGACCCTAAGCAAATTGTGGAAGAATTTAAAACTTACTACGAGACCCTCTATGACGGGGCTAAGGTCTCCTATTGTGAGACTACTCGTAGACAGCTGAAGACATTCTTACAAGATGCGAACCTGCCCAAACTAGGCAGATTGGAAAGGGACGCGCTACAGGTGGATTTCTCAGGTGATGAAATATCAGAGGTAATCAAATCACTGAAACCATCAAAGGCCCCAGGCCCTGATGGCTTCTCTAATCTTTATTACAAAAAGTTTCGAAAAAATTTGGTACCTCACCTGACTAGGTTGTTTAACTCATTCCTGGAGGGTGCCCCCATACCCAGCCAAATGCTGCAAGTATCTATATCAGTGATTCCCAAACCAGAGAAGGACCCAGCTGACTGTAAAAGTTACCGACCAATCTCATTAATCAATTCGGATACCAATTTTTTTCTCCAAATTGCTGGCAAATCGCCTTAATAAGGTTATGCCACGGCTGGTCCACCCAGATCAAGTAGGGTTCATCTGCGGGAGGCAGGCGGCAGATAACACTAGACGGATCATAGATTTAATTGATGTAGCGCAACGACACAATATCCCGTCTATGGCACTGAGTTTAGATGCCGAAAAAGCCTTTGACCGAATTGATTGGCCCTATCTCAGAGAGACGCTTGGGGAGTTTGGCATTGGAGGGAGAATGATGGGCGGCATTCTAGTTCTCTATCGAGAACCGAAGGCGAGGGTCAGACACCAGGGCGTCCCTTCGGAAGAATTCCCGATACGGAGTGGCACCAGACAGGGGTGTCCCCTGTACCCACTTATTTTCGCATTATGCATAGAGCCCTTAGCGGCGCATATCCGTAACAGCCCAGACATAACAGGAATTCAAATTCAAGATCAGTCACACAAAGTGGCCCTGTATGCAGATGACATCATTCTAATGCTGTCAAAGCCCCTTACCTCTCTGCCGAATGTCTTCAGCTTGCTGGATAAATTTAATAAGATCTCGGGTTTCAAAATTAACCAAACCAAATCAGAAGCTTTAAATTTAAACCTGCCTAAGGTCACTGAAAAATTGATCGAACTAAATTTTAACTTTAAATGGTAAGCCTCCTCTATTAAATATCTCGGGGTAAATATTACCAAAGACTATAGCGCCCTATACAAAGCCAATTA